>NW_028164233.1:0-50000 GCF_964263955.1 Coregonus lavaretus
TAACTCTGTGTTGTTTTTATTGCACTGCTTTGGCTTTATCTTGGCCAGGTCGCAGTTGTAAATGAGAACCTGTTCTCAACTGGCTTACCTGGTTAAATAAAGGTGAAATAAAAAACAAAAAAATAAAAATAAAACACTGTGACCCTGATTTAGCCCACTGCAGTAGAAGTTTTAATAAGACATCTCAGTCTATTCCCCCCAAACAACAACAAACTTGCACTTGACTTTTCTTACTAGCACTGAATTTGCACTGACTTTCTTTATTGAGGAAAAATATACTTAATACGACGTATTATGACATGATATGTGGTTGTCTCACTTCGCTATTGATATGAGGTTTTTATAGTGTTATGATGTCATGTCATAGTATCGTGGGGACCAGGTTAGAGTTACTAGATAATTGGGCTTGGGGCCACAGAGTCTACATTCCGTTATGTCAAAAGGATATTACTGATGTCTATGATAACATGATTGATGGACAGGATATACTGGCTTGGGGTAATAATAATAATAATAATATGCCATTTAGCAGACGCTTTTATCCAAAGCGACTTACAGTCGTGCGTGCATACATTTTTTTTTGTGTATGGGTGGTCCCGGGGTTCGAACCCACTACCTTGGCGTTACAAGCGCCGTGCTCTACCAGCTGAGCTACAGAGGAGTAAGGAGTAATAGCATCAAAGAATGGGAGTGCCCATGATGATTACCAGATGTTCGTGGAGAGACTTGTAACAGAGTGTATATATAGAGAGAGTGGATCTTTGTTCTGGAGTTGGGAAATGATAGAGGCAAATCTCTGTTATTCTGTTATAACTAACCATGGTACATATTAAATATCTTATATGAACTCCTCATCAAAAGTGTCTAAGTACATCCTTACATTCGTAATCACTTGATATCCTAGAAACTCATCATAACAGCTATCTTAAGATCAATGCACTAACTCAAAGTTGATCTGGATAAGAGCGTCTGCTAAATGACCCTGTACTGAAGGCTGGCAAAACTGTTGCTTCTTCTCTATTGAGAATAAATCCTGGGAGGAGAGCAGACAGGACAGTGTGGAGAGAGGAGGAGACCTGGTGATCATAAACAGGAGAGAGGAACAGGTGAGAGAGAGAGAGAGAGAGAGAGAGAGAGAGAGAGAGAGAGAGAGAGAGAGAGAGAGAGAGAGAGAGAGAGAGAGAGAGAGAGAGAGAGAGAGAGAGAGAGAGAGAGAGGGCGAGGGCGAGGGCGAGAGAAAGACTGAACTCTCTCTCTCTCTTTGTCTCTAGTTGTTTACTGATAGTGTCTAGTAGTTATTATGTTGATGGTTGGCTACAGTGCTGAATGGTTAAATTGATTCCACCTAGTGGTTAAAGTGAGAAATGAACATACCATAGAGTGGAAATAGTGGTATTACAGACTTGCCAACGGGCTCTTTCTCAATTCATCCTTCCTCCAATCCTCCTCCAATCCTTCCTCCTCTCCTCCTTCTCAAAACATATTGGAGAATATGTTCCAAGGGGAGGGAACTTGGACTTCATCCTCTAATAGGGTTGAGAAGGAGGAGAGAGGAGAGGAGATAGGAGGAGAGGAGATGGGAGGAGAGGAGATAGGAGGAGAGGAGATGGGAGGAGAGGAGATGGGAGGAGAGGAGATGGGAGGAGAGGAGATGGGAGGAGAGTAATCTTGGAAAACGAATTGAGTTAGAGCCTTAGTGTCAGAGAGACATAGAAGAGGAAGAAGAACATTAAGAGAATGAGTAAGAGAGAAAGAATAAGACAAATAATAGTTGTGTTTAGATTTAGAGGAGAGGATGTAGACATACTGTACTCTGGAAAATGACTCTACATTATTTTATTAGAAACATGTCATGTGATTTGATATGTACGACTATGGTTCAACTTTTTTTCATGATCAATTATTAGCATACATCTGTTTAATAATAATAAGTAAAACAAATGCCCAGTAAGGAAGTAATAAAGGAACAATGTCCTCTGAGGTCTATCAGCTTCCTGATTGAATGTGATTAGATCGTTAAAACAGTGTTAGACAGTTGGTCACAGAGAGCAAAAAAGGACACACTGAGTGTAAAAAAAACATTAGGATATTGAGTTGCACTCCCCGCTCCCTTTTGCCCTCAGAACAGCCGCAATTCGTCAGGGCATGGACTCTACAAGGTGTCAAAAGCGTTCCACAGGGATGCTGGCCCATGTAGACTCCAATGCTTCCCACAGTTGTGTCAAGTTGGCTGGATGTCCTTTGAGTAGTGGACCATTCTTGATACACACAGTAAACTATTGAGTGTGAAAAACCCAGCAGCGTTGCAGTTCTTCACACAAACCGGTGCGCCTGGCACCTACTACCATACCCCGTTCAAAGGCACTTAAATCTTTTGTCTTGCTCATTCACCCTCTGAATAGCACACATACACACTCCATGTCTCCATTTTCTCAAGGCTTACAAATCCTTCTTTAACCTGTCTCTTCCCCTTCATCTACACTGATTGAAGTGGATTTAGTTTAACAAGTGACATCAATATGAGATCATAGCTTTCACCTGGATTCACCTGATCAATCTATGTCATGGAAAGAGCAGGCGTTCTTAATGTGTTGTATACTCAGTGTCCAGTGAGACAGAGGGGAGCTGTTTTGCTCAGATGCTTTCGCAGGTAAGATTTATGTATCTTGCTGTCAATCAAATTATCAATATTTAGAGACCCCCCACAGTTTGACTTTGTTGCATTTAGGGAAGCTCATGTCTTACTCATGTCGCACTCTGCATGTAACCAAAGAATCTGCTTGGAATTAAAGAGTAACATCAAGAAATTGGACACACCTACTCATTCAAGGGTTTTTATTTATTTTTACTATTTCCTACATTGTAGAATAATAGCGAAGACATCAAAACGATGTAATAACACATATGGAATTGTATAGTAATCGAAAAAGTGTTAAACAAATCAAAAAATATGTTATATTTGAGATTCTTCCAAGTAGCCACCCTTTGCCTTGATGACAACTTTTCACACTCTTGGCAATCTTTCAACCAGCTTCACCTGAAATGCTTTTCCAACAGTCTTGAAGGAGTTCCCATACATGCTGAGCACTTGTTGGCTGCTTTTCCTTCACTCTGCGATCCAACTCATCCCAAACCATCTCAATTGGGTTGAGGTTGGGTGATTGTGGAGGCCTGGTCATCTGATGCAGCACTCCATCACTCTCCTTTTCGGTTAAATAGCCCTTACACAGCCTGGAGTCATACTACACTGGCTCTGACGCTCGTCGGATGTGGCAGGGCTTGAAAACTATTACAGACTACAAAGGGAAGCACAGCCGCGAGCTGCCCAGTGACACAAGCCTACCAGACGAGCTAAACCACTTCTATGCTCGCTTCGAGGCAAGCAACACTGAAGCATGCATGAGAGCACCAGCTGTTCCGGACGACTATGTGATCACGCTCTCCGTAGCCGATGTGAGTAAGACTTTTAAGCAGGTCAACATTCACAAGGCCGCAGGGCCAGACGGATTACCAGGACGTGTACTCCGAGCATGTGCTGACCAACTGGCAAGTGTCTTCACTGACATTTTCAACATGTCCCTGACTGAGTCTGTAATACCAACATGTTTCAAGCAGACCACCATAGTCCCCGTGCCCAAGAACTCTAAGATAACCTGCCTAAATGACTACCGACCCGTGGCACTGACGTCTGTAGCCATGAAGTGCTTTGAAAGACTGGTCATGGCTCACATCAACAGCATAATCCCAGAAACCCTAGACCCACTCCAATTTGCATACCGCCCCAACAGATCCACAGATGATGCAATCTCTATCGCACTCCACACTGCCCTTTCCCACCTGGACAAGAGGAACACCTACGTGAGAATGCTATTCATTGACTACAGCTCAGCATTCAACACCATAGTGCCCTCAAAGCTCATCACTAAGCTAAGGATCCTGGGACTAAACACCTCCCTCTGCAACTGGATCCTGGACTTCCTGACGGGCCGCCCCCAGGTGGTAAGGGTAGGTAACAACACATCTGCCACACTGATCCTCAACACGGGGGCCCCTCAGGGGTGCGTGCTCAGTCCCCTCCTGTACTCTCTGTTCACCCATGACTGCATGGCCAGGCACGACTCCAACACCATCATTAAGTTTGCCGACGACACAACAGTGGTAGGCCTGATCACCGACAACGATGAGACAGCCTATAGGGAGGAGGTCAGAGATCTGGCCGTGTGGTGCCAGGACAACAACCTCTCCCTCAACGTGACCAAGACAAAGGAGATGATTGTGGACTACAGGAAAAAAAAGAGGACTGAGCACGCCCCCATTCTCATCGACGGGGCTGTAGTGGAACAGGTTGAGAGCTTCAAGTTCCTTGGTGTCCACATCACCAACGAACTATCATGGTCCAAACACACCAAGACAGTCGTGAAGAGGGCACGACAAAGCCTATTCCCCCTCAGGAGACTAAAAAGATTTGGCATGGGTCCTCAGATCCTCAAAAAATTCTACAGCTGCACCATCGAGAGCATCCTGACTGGTTGCATCACCGCCTGGTATGGCAACTGCTTGGCCTCTGACCGCAAGGCACTACAGAGGGTAGTGCGTACGGCCCAGTACATCATTGGGGCAAAGCTCCCTGCCATCCAGGACCTCTATACCAGGCGGTGTCAGAGGAAGGCCCTCAAAATTGTCAAAGACTCCAGTCACCCTAGTCATAGACTGTTCTCTCTGCTACCGCACGGCAAGCGGTACCGGAGTGCCAAGTCTAGGTCCAAAAGACTTCTCAACAGCTTCTACCCCCAAGCCATAAGACTCCTGAACAGCTAATCATGGCTACCCGGACTATTTGCACTGCCCCCCCACCCCATCCTTTTTACGCTGCTGCTACTCTGTTAAGTATTTATGCATAGTCACTTTAACTCTACCCACATGTACATATTACCTCAACTAGCCGGTGCCCCCGCACATTGACTATGCAACGGTACCCCCCTGTATATATAGCCTCCCTACTGTCACTTTATTCTATTGTATATATAGCCTCCCTACTGTCACTTTATTTTTTACTTCTGCTCTTTTTTTTCTCAACACTTTTTTGTTGTTGTTTTATTCTTACTTTTTTTGTTTAAAATAAATGCACTGTTGGTTAAGGGCTGTAAGTAAGCATTTCACTGTAATGTCTGCACCTGTTGTATTCGGCGCATGTGACCAATAAAATTTGATTTGATTTGATTTGGAGGTGTGATGGGTCATTGTCCTGTTGAAAAACAAATGATGGTCCCACTAAGCGCAAACCAGATAGGATGGCGTATCGCTGCAGAATGCTGTGGAAGCCATGCTGGTTAAGTGTGCCTTGAATTCTAAATAAATCACCAACAGTGTCACCAGCAAAGCACCCCCACACCATCACACCTCCTCCTCCATGCTTCATGGTGGGAACCACACATGCGTAGATAATCCGTTCACCTACTCTGCATCTCACAAAATTACACGGCGGTTGGAACCAGAATTCTAAAATTTGGACTCATCAGACCAAAGGACATATTTCCACCGGTATAATGTCCATTGCTCGTGTTTCATGGCCCAAGCAGGTCTCTTCTTCTTATTGGTGTCCTTTAGCAGTGGTTTCTTTGCAGCAATTCGACCATGAAGGCCTGATTCACGCAGTCTCCTCTGAACAGTTGATGTTGAGATGTGTCGGTTACTTGAACTCTGTGTAGCATTTATTTGGGCTGCAATCTGAGGTGCAGTTACCTCTAATGAACTTATCCTCTGCAGCAGAGGTAACTCTTGGTCTTCCTTTCCTGTGGCGGACCAACTCGCTCTCTATCTTTCTCAGAGCAATCTTCTTGACCCTAACCAGTCAGGCTTCAATATGGTTCACTCAACTGAGACTGCTATTCTCTTTGTCACGGAGGCTCTCTGCTCTGCCAAATCTGACTCTCTCTCCTCTGTTCTAATCCTCCCAGATCTGTCCGCTGCCTTTGACACTGTGGACCATCAGATCCTCCTCTCCACCCTCTCAGGGCTGGGCGTCAAAGGCTCAGCACACTCTTGGACATCTCCGACCAGGTGATGTGGAGAGGATCTGTGTCAGCTCCACATACTCTCACTACTGCTGTCTCCCAGGGCTCGGTTCTAGGCCCTCTCCTCCTCTCTATATATCAATTCACTTGGCTCCGTCATATCCTCAGATGGTCTCTCCTATCACTGCTATGTGGATCACACTCAACTACTTTTCTCCTTCCCCCCTTCTGACACCCTGGTGCCTGGCAGATATCTCAGCTTGGAGGTCGGCCCACCACCTCAAACTCAACCTCAACAAGGCCTGCCTGCTCCAAGACCTCTCCATTATGGTTGACAACTCCACCGCATCTCCCTCCCAGAGTGCAAAGAATCTTGGCGTGACCCTGGACAACACCCTAACTTTCTTTGCAAACATCAAAGCATTGACTCGCTCCTGCAGGTTCATGCTCTACAACATCAGTAGGTTACGACCCTACCTCACACAGGAAGTGGTGCAGGTCCTAATCCAGGCACTTGTCATCTCCCGTCTGGACTACTGCAACTCGCTGTTGGCTGGGCTTCCTGCTTGTGCCATCACACCCCTGCAACTTCTCCAAAGTGCTGCAGCCTGCCTGGTGTTCAACTTTCGCTCCTCCGCACACTCCACTGGCTTCCAGTCAAAGCTCGCATCCACTACAAGACCATGGTGCTTGCCTACGGAGTAGCAAGAGGAACTGCCCCTCCCTACCTTAAGGCTATACTCAAATCTTACACCCAAACCTGAGCACTGCGTTCTGCTACCTCTGGTCTCTTGGGCCTCCAATCCCTACCGGAGGGCAGCTCCCCGCTCAGCCCAGTCCAAGCTCTTCTCTGTTCTGGCACCCCAATGGTGGAACCAGCTTTCAAGGACGGCAGGGGCGGGGCCCCACCTCTTATGAGAATCAGCTGGTGATGCCTGTGGGCCAATCCGGGCGGGGCGTTTTGTGAAGTTGAAGCTAGTGGTAATATTTAGTCATTTGTTGAAATGTTTGTAACCCGTTGTTTGCTATTGCTGCACTAAGAAAGAAATGACAGTAAATATTCCCCCCAACAATTCGTAGTTTCCAGTATCACTTTATTGGACAATTCAACTTGTGGTATGTTATATTATATCTTAATCAGTGGCCCATTTAATGTTGTAACATTAGTTTGTCTAAATGTAGTACAGTGAAAGTTCAAATAAAAAGGATTAGACGTACTGTAGTCAAGCTCAGTGATTTTCTTTCTTTATTTTGCCAGAAGTTGCAGAAGGCATATAAGTGTTTTAAAGTCTCCTATGGAGTCTGATACACAGGCTAGTACAAACATCTTAATAATCACTATTTCAGGTAGTCAGGATGAAACATCCACCAATGAACAAATCAACTTAATACAATAAAAGCTTCAGACACTGAAAACACATTGTTTGGCTTTATTTACTTTAAGAAGGATAAGCAGCCTGGCTGTTTTATTTAAATCCTCTTTAGGGACAATTACTCAAGATCAACATAGATTTTTCTTAATTAATAATTGGCTTCTTAAAAATGTTGCAATTCAGGTTACTCTTGGGGGGGTTGATACTCTCCAGTTTGTACACAACATCGCACCAAAGGTTTTTATCATTTTCTTTCTTCAGCACGGCAGTAACTTTGAACACTTCATACGGTGGAATCAACACCTCCTTTTCACGATTCCCCATTTTGGGGAAGGACTTCAGATCAGCGCCAAAACATGTCTTTATCTCAAAGCAGGACTTCTCTCCAAAATGTGTCAAGTTCTTTAGGAAAGAGCTGGAGGCAAAGAAGCCGAATCTGATTATTTTGTTAACTTCACCTCCAAACTCCATGTTGGTTCTCCGGTATGTGGTGTGACAGGTCTTTTGGTTTAGTTTCAGGAGGCGAATGTTGTCAGTCAGCAGGAAATGCAGAGAGTTGAACTGGAAGGAGGTTGTGTACTCTGTTCTATTGGTCCGGACTGCTTGGTTGAACTCTGGGTACATCTTAGTTTGACCTCCTGTGTAAGCACAGATAGCCTTGATATGATCATGTGTAAGTTTGTCTTTAGAATTGTACTTGGACTTGTCCTTTTTGAATCTGTCCTTCACATTTTTTGCACACCCTGCTGCCTTTTTCCAGGATTCATTGAATATCCCTACATTTCTGTTTTCATTTGGAAGATATTCCTTCCGTACCTTGTTGTACATTTGTTCAGTGCAGCCGTTATACATGTCGTCAACAGAGTTAGGGACCATGTCTAAGGGTATGCTGGGGGGGGGGGGGGGGGGGGGAACAGCAACACGTGTAAAACAGAGGAATGGTTCTATGCATTTAAATGCTCTCTCTCTCTCTCTCTCTCTCTCTCTCTCTCTCTCTCTCTCTCTCTCTCTCTCTCTCTCTCTCTCTCTCTCTCTCTCTCTCTCTCTCTCTCTCTCAAATTCATAAATGTTGCCAAAGCAAAGTGATACACACAATTATGAAAACAACAGTGACAACAATAAAAGTAATAGCTATAATACTATTTATATATAAGAACTAAAACGAATACATATCTAATCAAAAAAAAGTATACTGTAATACCTCTCTCTCTCTCTCTCTCTCTCTGTCTCTCTGTCTCTGTCACGATCGTCTTCCAAATGAGCGGACCAAGGCGCAGCATGTTGAGCGAACATGACTTTATTAAAGTTAAAGCAACCACGAAAACAAATAAACAAATGACGATACGTGAAGTCCACAGTGACAAAGACTGATACGGAACAAAAACCCACAACCCCAAGGTGAACACACACAGTTTAAATATGGCTCCCAATCAGAGATAACGAGCCGACAGCTGACACTCGTTACCACTGATTGGGAGTCACATGAACAACAAAGACAACACACCCAAAACACAACAAAACGAACACACCCTGGCTCAACATACAAAGTCCCGGAGCCAGAGCGTGACAGTACCCCCCCCTAAAGGCGCGGACTGCGACCGCGCCTCAATACGGGCTAAACAAGGGAGGGCTGGGCGGGCATACCTCCTCGGCGGTGGCTCTGGCTCCGGCCTTGATCCCCACCTCCTCTGCAACCCCCCAAAGTACCCCTGGTCCTGTCTAGCCCCGCTGACCGGAGCCGGACTGACGACACGCGCCCCTGGCTTGGTGCGTGGAGGACGAACGGGCCTTACCAGGCTGACGACGCGCACCACTGCCTTGGCGCGGGGAGCAGGAATGGGCCCGACCGGGCTGACGAAGCGCACCCTTGACTTGGTGCGGAGAGCGGGACCGGGCCGGACAGGGCTGACGAAACGCACCACAGACTTGGTGCGGGGAGCAGGAACGGGCCGGACAGGGCCGACGAAACGCACCCTAGGCTTGATGCGTGGAGCCGGAACGGGCCTCCCCAGGCTGACGACTCGCATCCCTGGCTTGGTGCGAGTAGCAGGAGTGGGCTGGATCAGGCTGACGCCTCGCACCCTTGGCTTGGTGCGAGTGGCAGGAACAGGCCGGACCGGGCTGGCGACGCGCACCGTAGGTTTGGTGCGAGTGGCAGGAACAGGCCGGGTCGGGCTGGCGACGCGCACCGTAGGTTTGGTGCGGGTGGCAGGAACAGGCCGGACCGGGCTGGCGACGCGCACCGTAGGTTTGGTGCGAGTGGCAGGAACAGGCCGGGTCGGGCTGGCGACGCGCACCGTAGACTTGGTGCGGGTGGCAGGAACAGGCCGGACCGGGCTGGCGACGCGCACCGTAGGTTTGGTGCGAGTGGCAGGAACAGGCCGGGTCGGGCTGGCGACGCACACCGTAGGTTTAGTGCGTGGAGCAGGAACCGGCCGGGCTGGGCTGGCGACGCACACCGTAGGCTTCGTACGTGGAGCAGGGACAGGCCGGGCTGGGCTGGCGACGCACACCGTAGGCTTAGTGCGTGGAGCAGGAACAGGCCGGACAGGGCTGGCGACGCACACCGTAGGTTTTGTGCGTGGAGCAGGAACAGGCCGGACTGGGCTGGCGACGCACACCGTAGGCTTCGTACGTGGAGCAGGAACCGGCCGGGCTGGGCTGGCGACGCACACCGTAGGTTCTGTGCGTGGAGCAGGAACAGGCCGGGCTGGGCTGGCGACGCACACCGTAGGCTTCGTACGTGGAGCAGGGACAGGCCGGGCTGGGCTGGCGACGCACACCGTAGGCTTAGTGCGTGGAGCAGGAACAGGCCGGACAGGGCTGGCGACGCACACCGTAGGTTTTGTGCGTGGAGCAGGAACAGGCCGGACTGGGCTGGCGACGCACACCGTAGGCTTCGTACGTGGAGCAGGAACAGGCCGGGCCGGACCGGCGACGCACACTGTAGGCTTGATGCGAGAAGCAGGAACAGGCCGGGCTGGGCTGGCGACGTACACCGTGGGCTTGATGCGTGGAGTAGGAACAGGCCGGTCCGTACTGGGAACACACACCACTGGCCTTAACCGGGGATCAGGAACGGGCCGGACCGGACTGGTAACACACCTCAGTCTCTCACGCCGTGCCTCAACTGCTTCCCTCCCTCTACTCGCCAATGGCTCCCGTAATCCGGTAGCCTTCTCTCCACGTCTCCCTGTGGCAGCCTCCTGCTGCCCAGCCGCCCAAGCCATGTGCCCCCCCCAAAAAACTTTTTGGGGTTGCCTCTCGTCCCTCCGACGATGGCCCTGCTGACGCCGTTGCTCCTCTCTCGCCAGGGCCTTGATCCTCCCCCAAGGTCCCTTGCCCCCGAGCATGTCCTCCCAGGACCACGATTTGCCCACCTGGGCCATCGCCAGCCTCTCGATCTCCTTACCCGGCGCTTCCTCCCATGTCCAGTCTCCTTGCTCCTGGACACGCTGCTTGGTCCTTCTTTGGTGGGTTTTTCTGTCACGATCGTCTTCCAAATGAGCGGACCAAGGCGCAGCGTGTTGATCGAACATGACTTTATTAAAGTTAAAGCAACCACGAAAACAAATAAACAAATAACGATACGTGAAGTCCACAGTGACAAAGACTGATACGGAACAAAAACCCACAACCCCAAGGTGAACACACACAGTTTAAATATGGCTCCCAATCAGAGATAACGAGCCGACAGCTGACACTCGTTACCACTGATTGGGAGTCACATGAACAACAAAGACAACACACCCAAAACACAACAAAACGAACACACCCTGGCTCAACATACAAAGTCCCGGAGCCAGAGCGTGACAGTCTCTCTGTCTCTCTGTCTCTCTGTCTCTCTGTCTCTCTCTCTGTCTCTCTCTCTCTCTCTCTCAAAATTGTGTAATATCTTACCATCTTGGAGTCCACACCCAAAGTCCAAGCCTGGATGAAATACATCACAGTAAAGCTTAGGATCTTGTGTCTTGCCATGATGTCAAAATATGTTGGTCCAATGGCAACTTGTAATGGAGATGAATTGTCTTTTAAGATACAGAATCAGCATTGAAATGTTCAGCTTTCAGGGGGCCTTGTTATATCAGTGCTCTTGTGGTTATTTTCACAGTCCCTCCTCTCTTGCTGAGAACAGGCACCTACAGATACAAGTACCCCTCAAACCACAAACCCCTTAGCACAGTACACACACACACACACGCACACACACACACAGGTAGCCCTTTAGCACAGTACACACACACACACACACACACACACACACACACACACACACACACACACACACACACACACACACACACACACACACACACACACACACACACACACACACACACACACACACACACACACACACACACACACACACACACACACACACACACACACACACACACACACACACACACATACCCACACAGGTAGCCTAGTGTTTAAGAGCGTTGGGCTGTAAACGAAAGGTTGCTGGTTTGACTCCTGAGCCGGTGAAGGTGGAAAATCTGCCGTTTCTCTGCTTGAGAAGTTAAACCCCAACAACCACTGCTCCCTGATGTTGATTAAGGTAGCCCCCTGCACCTCTCTGATTCAGAAGGGTTGGGTTAAATGTGGAACACACATTTTGGTTGAATGCATTCAGTTGTGAAACTGACTAGGTATCCCCCATTCCCTTCACATACACAACCACATACAGTGTGGTGCCTAGTTGGGACAAAATCCTGCAGTACCTGATGCGCTCCAGAAATAGGGTTGATTACCTCTGGTCAAGTCTAAGCTTTGTCTGCCAATCATTCCTTTAGCTGGTTGAGGTAAACACTGCCCTCTTTTGCCCAGAATGCACCATGTCAAGACTGAAGGCCTCTGGGTACATTAGTGTGTGTGTTCGCTATTCTGTTGTCTCTCATGCCAATGTCCAGGTTATGATTTAGGCAGTATTCTAATACTACTGGTTATGGTTGTTACCTTTACTTTGTTATGACTGAGATGTGAGAGGACTGGTAGGTTGATAGTGTTCAATTCCTTTGTTATGACTGAGATGTGAGAGGACTGGTAGGTTGATAGAGTTCCATCATATTGCGTTCAAATGGTGAGGTCTTTCAGATATGTGGTGGTTACAAATGATAGGAGACAAGGAAAGGAGACAAGGAAAGGAAGGAAACAGATTGAGACTATGGCCATATTGTTTGGTAACATAGGGCCACTGACTGTGGAGTTTATGATGGAGTTCAGCTACTGTTTAGGTAGCACCTAATCTAACAGTTATATATGTTTATACAACGGCTGGGTATAATCCTGAATGCTGATTGGTTAAAAGCGCATTCCAGCCGGTGTCTATTCCACAAGTTACCACCGACTAAATCTATGATGTTAAAATGACTCTTTACTCTGTTCCGTCTGACTGCTCTATCCACTGTCTCGTCTGCCCAGGCAGGAAGTTATAAACTTAAGATATTCATGATCATTTCCATGTCTTAGAGATATTGGGTTTTATAGTAGTGTCAAAGCAACAGTTAGTGTCAAAGTAATCTGTGGATAGACAGTAGATGTTATGACAGTTCACTGCCACCCTGTGGCCTCTGTTGTCTCTGCTAGTCAACACGATGGCTTCTGAACGCTTCCTCATTACCAAGTCCCGCCCCCTCTCTCCTCCAACCCCACTCATGACATTGGCAACGTTCCAGGCTGACTACATTGACGTCGCCTGCCAGATCTCACAACGCCTGGATTGGTGTTTAACATATCAGTTAACCAAATCATGTGGTATAGTAATCTAATGCCCATTGGTTGCTGTGTGCAGCCTGACTGCAATATAGTCTGCCTTGAACGAGACCGTTCTCTCCTCGTTGTGGTTGATAGACTTTGCAGTGCTGAGCTCTGAACTCACAGACACAGGAAACTACTAACCCTGCCACTGCTCTCCCTCGCTCGCTCCCTCCCTCCCTCCCTCCCTCCCTCCCTCCCTCCCTCCCTCCCTCCCTCCCTCCCTCCCTCCCTCCCTCCCTCCCTCCCTCACTCACTCACTCACTCACTCACTCACTCACTCACTCACTCACTCACTCACTCACTCTCTCCCTCCCTCCCTCCCTCCCTCCCTCCCTCCCTCTGACAGCCACATCTTCTCTCTCTGGTTAGCCAGCCTACTTGTTACTCTTTGGCCTCCAGTTTATTTCAAAGCCATGACTAAGTGTTACTGCTCTGTAAAACGATGTCAAATGATTCATTTGAAAGTTATCAGTAACATAATGGTGAATATAAACACAATATTGATGGGGTGGAGGTTATCAGTAACATAATGGTGAATATTAATTTATTAACTTTTATTAACTCATAAAATGTTCAAGACATTACGTCAACAAATGATAATACGATGTGATGAGGAAAACACTAACCATTACAGGTTAAACTATTTATAACTGGATCATTATAACAGAAAGAAGGAAAGTTCAGATTACTTCATGGTACATTGGTGGGGGGTTGTGGAATAATCAGTGATATACAGGAATGATTAACATAATAAAGAGCATTAAGTAGCCTATAGCTGATGCTCTGCTGAATGAAGAAAAGCTGCTTCTCAGGATTGATTTTGTTCCATTTTGCAACTCCAATGCTCACTACTGTGTAGACAACTTCACACCACAGCTTATTTTAATTTTTTTGTCGCAGAACCAAGTATCCTAATTTGAATAGAATAGGACAGAATAGAATAAAATAGAAAATCTTAATTGTCCATTCAAATATTTCATAAAATATATCACATTAGGAAAATATGGAATGATACCAGTCACCAGTCAGTCATCAGGGTGACTTCACTCATAACCTCTGACTGCTGTTTAGCTCTTTCCTAGCCTGAGTCCCAGATCTGTTTGTGCTGTCTTGCTAACTCGAGGTGTCAAAAAAGAAAATAATAATCACCCCTCTCCCCCACATAAAAAATATTTTCACATGACCCTCCCCTTGTACTCTCAAAAAATGTGCAGACCCTCCCACTATTAAAATTTACAACAACAAAATGTATTACCACCATAAATAACAATAACTGTAGCAATTTGTGTAAAAATATATATACACTTCCGGTCAAAAGTTTTAGAACACCTACTCATTCAAGGGTTTTTCTTTATTTTTAATAGTGAAGCCATCAAAACTATGAAATAACACATAGTCCATCATTACTTTGCTAAGCGCTATGATGAAACTGGCTCTCATGAGGACCGCCACAGGAATGGAAGACCAAGAGTTACCTCTTTTGCAGAGGATAAGTTCATTAGAGTTAACAGCTTCAGAAATTGCAGCCCAAATAAATGCTTCACAGAGTTCAAGTAACAGACACATCTCAACATCAACTGTTCAGAGGAGACTGTGTGAATCAGGCCTTCATGGTCGAATTGCTGCATCAAGTTTATTTCGAAGCCATTAGTTTAATTTATTTCTACAAATATTTAGAAATAGTTTAATCTTAGTTTAAATCTAAATATCTTTGTAGCCACTTCTAATTATACCTGAGAACAAACTAATTTTCTTAAAGTGAGCTGAAATTAATATATTTATAACAGATGTGCAGGTTGTGGATAAATAGAACAGGAGATGTAATAATACTAAATGCTTTTCTTTATTGGTTTTAACAAAAGCTGCAATGCACATGACAACAAATGCCAATTCACTGGCAGAAGAAATGTTAACAATCTAAGCAAACAATGTGGGTAACATTTACAACAGTACAGATGAATGTAAACAAACAGAGTGTACATGCTAACAAATGTCAACAAATCACAAATTACAATTCGATTCAATGTCAACAAATTACTACACAATATTAAGAAAAATAACCTTGATCTTAATCTGAGCAAGCAATGCGGGTTAAAAAGTATTTAACAGGATCATTACAGCTGAAAGAAGGAAAGATACATTTGTTTCAGATTACTTAATTGTACATTGGTGGGGGAATGATCAGTGATATACAGTAATTATCAACATAATATAGAGCGTTATGTAGCCTTTTCCTGATGCGCGGTTGAATGCAGAAAAGCTGCTTCTCATGTTTGATTTTGCTCCATTTTGCAACTTGCAATTCAAGTCACTCTGAACTCCAGTGTTCACTAGTGTGTAGACGACTTCACACCACAAGTTATTCTCTGGTGACTTCGTCTGGATGTTGGTCACTGTGAATACCTCATAGGGAGGAATTAAGACTTCTCTCTCTCCAGTAAATACAGAGTAATATGATATGTCAGCTCCAAGACATGTGGAGATCTCAAAGCAGGACGTCGCTCCAAATGAATCTCTGCCTATATCCTTATCTACACTGCTCGAGGCGAAGGTGCCAAAACGGATCTTTTTGTTGACAACCTCCTGATCAAAATAATCTTTGGTTCTACGGTAGGTGGTCATACATGCTGTTTGACTTCGTTTGAGCATTTGAATGGCCTCAGTTAGATAGAAGTGGAGGGAATGGTACTGGAATGATGTTGTCCCATAATTAGATCTACCATCTCTAACTTGTATGTTGAAGTCCCGGTAGATATTGTTCGTTTTATCAGTGTACACTTTTATAGCCATGAAATGTTCTTTTTTCAGTTTATGGATAGATGGTGTGGCCTTTTGTCCTGCTTCGTTCCAGGCATTATTGAAGTCTGAATTTATTTTTTTCTCACGTGGGAGGTAGACTGTGTTCACCTCATTGTGCATCTTGTTACTGCAGCCAACGTATTGATCATCAATAGAGTTAGGGGCCATATCCAGTGGGAAAGGCTTCTGTAAAAGTAAATTTTAGTTTCAATACATTACTTCATAATACTAACCAGTTCTCTTTTTCTCCCATTGAGAACAATGTCTGCTAACTCTTTTGTGTATTAGATTTGGGTCGTTCCATAAATAAAGTGCCTTTTATGTCCTTGTAACATTGTGTGTACATTTAGATAAAACACTCAATTTAACAGTTGAATCAAATACAGCTACACACTAACTAAACAGATTATATTTTTTAAATTCCCATTCTCTATCACTCACAACAAGCTTCCATTTCCACTGTCACAAGCGGAGTTATGGCTGATTTCAAATGAAATCGTCCACCATGTTACGGGCCACCCTGTTACTTTAATTGTCACCTTTTATAGTAATTTTCCTTACTTTAACCTCTGGAGATGGGAAAACACATTGTTTTTTCTTTAAGTTGAACATGTGTTCTTTACGACAGAATGTTAAAATTAGGTGAAATAAATAGTTATTTTTCACTGAATTACCCAAAAGGCCCTCTATTCATGGAACCACCCTTTTATGTATATACTCTCATATCAGATATACTCAACAGATAGTACAGGAACTTGGGCTTTTGAAGATAATATCAACCAGACCTGGGTTTAAAATAACAAACAAAAAATAACTTCAAATATTTTATCTGAGCCATTTTGAGCCTGCCTGTCTCAATAAACCAATAGAAATGTCCCATCTGGTACTTCAGGCAAACTCAAGAAAACACTCAAAGTATTTTAAATTATTTTTCAAGTATTTAAACCCATGTTTGATGTCAATATAGATGATCAAACTATGAAGCTTTACAGATCACATAATGAATTAAGAATGAAAACTATACGATGCAGTAAACAATATTCCACTATAGTTTGTGCCGACAATTCGGGAACCCCTAGTCTTTAGGGGCAGACAATAATGACAGTTGCATATGGATAAAATAAAAATAATCTCACCAGTCCATAGTAAGGACCCAGGGTCAACGCCAATGCTGCCACCACAAAAAAAATAAAAATAATTACGACTACACACTTGTTCACCATATCTAAAGATGTGTCGTGAATGATCCTAGTCAGTATAACCTGGTGACTCCTCCAGTCTCTCGTCGGAGCAATGGTAACACAGACAAGGAAGATGAAGAAGAAGAAACAGAAGAACAGGATGAGGCCTCAACCACAGGAAGCAGCAAAATCCAGACAGAGACAGAGAGGATATGACGAGTGTGGGTAGACTGTATGCAGATTCCTCTATTGTTCAGCTTCAGGACTTGTGTTTTGCAGACTGTCTGCTAAGATCTAATATACCTGGTCAGAGATCTGGCTTTACAAGGAGACATGACCACAAACCCTCTTCCCACACTGAAGCACCAAGATAATATGTGAACAAAGTCATGCAGATCTTCATGTCTGCACACGTAGACACGCATAAGGATGTACACAGCTCTACCTTGGTTCACCACAGGGCCATTTCCAACTAAAAGTGATGACAAGCAGACATGACCACAAACCATGTTCCCACACTGAAGCACCAAGATAATATGTGAACAAAGTCATGCAGATCTTCATGTCTGCACACGTAAACATGCATGAGGATGTACACAGCTCTACCTTGGTTCACCACAGGGCCATTTCCAACTAAAAGTGATGCTGCTGAGAAAAACTTAACCTTCCACCTTTCTGTCTTTCTCACGTTCACTTCGACCCCAAGTCAACCACTGCACCGTGTGGTCAGTCAGTTGTCATGGTCACCGTCTCTCAAGTTGTGTGACTGGTAATGACGTCACTGAGTTCCAGCCATTTCTTGATTAAGTTTTCTATTTTGTGGCAGAATCAAGTATCCTATTTTGAATAGAATATAATAAAATAGAAAATCTTAATTGTTAAAGTAGTTATAGTAGTGACAAAGCAACAGTTAGTGTCAAAGTAACCAGTGGATAGACAGTAGATGTTATGACAGTTCACTTCCACCCTATGGCTTCTGTTGTCTCTGCTAGTCAACACGATGGCTGCTGAACGCTTCCTTCATTACCAAGTCTGTCCTCATCTCTCATCCAACCCCAATCATCAGGTTGGCCACATTCCAGGCTGACTACATTGAAGTCGCCTTCCAGATCTCACAACTCCTGGACAGGTGTTTAACATATCAGTTAACCGCATCATATGATAGAGCAATATGATGCCCATTGGTTGTTGTGTGCAGCCTGACTGCAATATAGTTGGCCTGGAATGAGACCACTCTCTCCTCATTGTAGTTGATAGATTGAGCTGTACTGAGTTCTGACCTTAAAGACACAGGAAACTACTAAACATGCTCCTGCTCTCCCTCCCTCCCTCCCTCCCTCCCTCCCTCTCTCCCTCCCTCCCTCCCTCCCTCCCTCCCTCCCTCTCTCCCTCCCTCCCTCCCTCCCTCCCTCCCTCCCTCTGACAGCCACATCTTCTCCCTCTGGTTAGCCAGCCTACTTGTTACTATTTGGCCTCAAGTTTATTTCAAAGCCATGACTAAGTGTTACTTCTCTGTAAAACTATATGTATTGTTTTCTAATTATTGTTTTGTTTGAAATTATAGTTTTTCACCATTTTCTCCCAAGTTGCTAGTTACGACCTTGTCTCATCACTGCAACTCTTCAATGGGTTCGGGAGAGGCAAAGGTCGAGACATGCATCCCCCGAAACATGACCCGCCTAGCCACTTACTTCTTAACACACTGCTTGCTTAACCCGGAAGTCAACCTCACCAATGTCTCGGAGGAAACACCATTCGACTGACATCCGAAGTCAGGTTGCAGGGCCCGACCCGCCACAAGGAGTCGCTAGAGTGTGATGAGCCAGGGAAAGCCCCCTCCGGATCAAACCCAAGGCTGTAGTGGCGCCTCAGCACTGTGATGCCACAGACCGTTGCGGTACTCGAGACTCCTCTAATGATTTATTTGAAAGTCAACAATATGTTTTTCTGTATTTGCTACCTGCATGTAAATGGAATGACAATGTCGATCACATTAGCCATATAGCTAACTAGGTGAGGTAGTTGCTAGAGGCTGGTTCAGCTAATGAAGTGAAGTTGTGAAGTTGCTTTTAATGAGATGGAATATTATCCTCTGTAGGTTTATACCAGATTTACACATAGTGGATCAAGAGGACATGAGATGTCATTGTAATGCTTAATGCTTTTCTTTGTTGGTTTCAATACAAGTTCCATTTCAACAAATCACAAATTACGATTCTATTCAATGTCAACAAATTGCAATACAATATCAAGAAATATAACCTTGATCTGAATCTGAGCAAGCAATGTGGGTTAAACAGTTTTTAACAGGATCATTACAACTGAATGAAGGAACGTGACCTTTTTGTTTTTACAGATTACTTAATTGTACATTAGTGGGGGAATGATCAGTGATATACAGTAATTATCAACATAATATAGAGCGTTATGTAGCCTTTTCCTGATGTGCGGTTGAATGCAGAAAAGCTGCTTCTCATGTTTGATTTTGCTCCATTTTGCAACTTGCAATTCAAGTCACTCTGAACTCCAGTGTTCACTAGTGTGTAGACGACTTCACACCACAAGTTATTCTCTGGTGACTTCGTCTGGATGTGAATACCTCATAGGGAGGAATTAAGACTTCTCTCTCTCCAGTAAATACAGAGTAATATGATATGTCAGCTCCAAAATGTGGAGATCTCAAAGCAGGACGTCGTTCCAAATGAATCTCTGCCTATTTTCAGGTCTGGAGTGCTCGAGGCGAAGCTGCCGAAACAGATAATTTTGTTAATAACGTTTTGATCAAAATAAACGTTGGTTCTACGGTAGGTGGTCATACATGTTGTTTGACTTCGTTTGAGCATTTGAATGGCCTCAGTTAGATAGAAGTGCAGGGAATGGTACTGGAATGATGTTGTCCCATAATTAGATCTACCATCTCTAACTTGTCTGTTGAAGTCCAGGTAGATATTGGGCTTTTCATTTGTGTACACATATATAGGCATGGAATGTTATTTTTTCAGTTCATGGATAGATGGTTTGGCCTTTTGTCCTGCTTTGTTCAGGGCATTATTGAAGTCTGAATTTGTATTTTTCTCACGTGGGAGGTAGACTGTGTTCACCTCATTGTGCATGTAGTTAGATAGCCTGGTGGGTAGGAGCGTTGGGACAGTAACCGAAAGGTAGCTGGGTCAAATCCACTCTAACCACAAGGCCACTGACTTGTTTTTAGGTGTAATAGCCATTCAATAGAGCTTGTGTCAGAAAGCTCACATTCCACACTCAACGGTTTGCATTACTCCACCACCTTATAAGGCAGGGGTCAGCAACCCTGTTCCTGGAGTGCCGCAGGGTGTTGCCCCAACTAGGCTCCACACCAGACCAACTGAGCTAAATGATCAGTTCAGTGATTGCCTAAGTTCAACACACCTGGTCTTCCAGGTTGGTTAAATCAAAAACATCATGTGTCTATGGAACTCCAGGACCAGGGTTGCCTGCCTCTTTTATAAGGTATCTCTACAGAGATAAACAGTCCCATTAACAGACATACACTTCATGACCCCAAACTCTCCCACTGCACTGTGTGGTCACTGGTCAGTCATGATTACGGACACTCAGGTTGCAACAAAGTTATGGATGACCACTGGTTGCTATTTGGCAAATGTCCAGGAAAAGGTGTGTTTAGTTTAAACAGAACCACATTTCTGAAAATGTTTGTGGCTCTTTGAGGATGTGTGACCATCATCTTCTTCATTCAGTTACAATGATCTTAGTGGTGAATTTACCAGAACTGGAGCCCGATATAGTTTTGTAGAAGACTTCAGGTTTCCTGTCTGCAGACTGTCTGAAAAGATCTACTGATACTTGGTCAGAGAGCTGGCTCTATAGGTTAATAACAGATCTACAGTGTATAAAGATGACATGAGATGTAAATATTCTCAATGCTTTTCTTTATTGCTTTCAACAAAAGCTGCAGGGCAAATTTATAGGCTCCTTTATTTCAATATTTTAAAACAATGACAATGTCAAGAAAGAAAAACATACATTTACAAGCAAAGCAAGATTTTCTTAACAGGATCATTACAACTAAGATATGGAAAGTGGTTTAGATTCCTCATCATTGTAGTAATTGCATCATTGTTTCTGGATGGAATGATTAGTGATATTTAGTAGTTATCAACACAATAAAGAGCATTATGTAGCCTGTATCTGATGCTCTGATTAATGTATCAAAGCTTCTTCTCGGGTTTGGATCTGCTCCATTGTAAACCCATCTGCAGTTCATGTTGCTCTTAGATATTCCAGTGCTCTTCAGTGTATAAATGACATCACTGTCACGATCGTCGAAGGAGGAGGACCAAGGCGCAACGTGGAATGCGAACATATTTATTAATTGATGATCAAACGAACAATACAACAAAACGAAAACGTGACGTCCCTGGTTACATTCACAACCAACACGGAACAAGAAACCACACCAAATGAATGCCTAACGGCTACTTAAGTATGGCTCCCAATCAGAGACAACGAGCTACAGCCGTCTCTGATTGGGAGCCACCCTGGCCAACATAGAAATACTCACACCCTGGCTCAACATACTAGAGTCCCCAGAGCCAGGGCGTGACTCCGACCGCGCCAACCAAATACCACAGGGGAGGGACCGGGTGGGCACTCCGCCTTGGCGGCGGATCCGGCTCCGGGCATGATCCCCACTCCCTCTCTAACCCCCCAAAGTACCCCTGGTCCGGTCTGGCCCTGCTGACCGGAGCTGGACTGCACACTGGTGGAGCGGATTGCTCTAGCTCCGGCGTGAAGCAGCTGACCCGTGCCGAACCAGGCACCGGTGGCACAGGCACGGGCTGTGCCGGACTGACGACGCACACCACTGGCTTGGTGTGGGGAGCAGGAACAGGCCGGGCCGGGCTGGCGACGCGCACCATTGGCTTGGTGCGGGGAGCAGGAACAGGCCGGACCGGGCTGACGACGCGCACCATTGGCTTGGTGCGGGGAGCAGGGACGGGCCGAACCGGGCTGGCGACGCACACCACAGGCTCGGTGCGAGGGACAGGAACAGGCCGGACCGTACTGGGGACACACACCACTGGCCCTACGTGGGGATCAGGAACGGGCCGGACCGGACTGGTAACACACCCCAGTACCTCTCGCCGTGCCTCTACACTTTCCTCCCCTTTTGTGACCAGTGGCCACCGTAACCTGGCGGCCTCCTCTACTAACCGCTCCATCCCCTGCTGCCCCGTCGTCCACGGCGTGAGCCCCACGCTAAAAAATTTCTGGGCGTCTCTCCTACCCGTGGACCAGGTCTCCATGGTTCTCGCCCAACTCTCGCTCTTCTGCTTCCAAATCCTCTCTGGCGTTGGCTCCTGGACACGCTGCTTGGTCCAGTTATGGTGGTCTCTTCTGTCCGTTCGTCGAAGGAGGAGGACCAAGGCGCAGCGTGGAATGCGAACATATTTATTAATTGATGATCACACGAACAATACAACAAAACGAAAACGTGACGTCCCTGGTTACATTCACAACCAACACGGAACAAGAAACCACACCAAATGAATGCCTAACGGCTACTTAAGTATGGCTCCCAATCAGAGACAACGAGCTACAGCCGTCTCTGATTGGGATTCACCCTGGCCAACATAGAAATACAACAACTAGAACAAACACAAATGAAAACTCACACCCTGGCTCAACATACTAGAGTCCCCAGAGCCAGGGCGTGACAATCACACCACATGTTTGTCTGGACATCAGTGACTCTAAAGACCTCATAGGATGGGATTAAAACCTCACTCTCATTGATATAGGCAGAGTAATATGTCAGGTTAGCACCAACACCTATGTTGATCTCAAAGCAGGACGTGTTGCAAAAATATGTAATGACTTATTTAAAGAACTGGAGGCAAAGAATCCGAAACGGATCTCTTTGTTTAGAACATTCCGATCAAAATACACCTTGGTTCTACGGTAGGTGGTCCTACATGTTGTTTGACTTTGTTTGAGAATCTGAACGGCGTCAGTTAGATAGAAGTGCAGGGAATGGTACTGGAGTGATGTTCCATACCCATATCTTCCTTCTCTAACTGCTTTGTTGAGGTTAGGGTTTGTTATATGTATACAAATACAGTTGAAGTCGGAAGTTAACATACACTTAGGTTGGAGTCATTAAAACTCGTTTTTCAACCACGCCACAAATTTCTTGTAGAATAATAGTGAAGACATCAAAACTATGAAATAACTCGTATGGAATCATGTAGTAACCAAAAAAGTGTTAAACAAATCAACGTATGTTTTATATTTGAGATTCTTCAAATAGCCACCCTTTGCCTTGATGACAGATTTGCACAGTCTTGGCATTCTCTCAACCAGCTTCATGAGGTAGTCACCTGGAATGCATTTCAATTAACAGGTGTGCCTTGCTAAAAGTTAATCTGTGGAATTTCTTTCCATCTTTGATTTTTGGTTCCAACCGCCGTGTCTTTGTGAGATGCAGACTAGGTGAACGGATTATCTCAGCATGTGTGGTTCCCACCGTGAAGCATGAAGGAGGAGGTGTGATGGTGTGGGGGTGCTTTGCTGGTGATACTGTCGGTGATTTATTTATAATACAATAATATAATATGCCATTTAGCAGACGCTTTTATCCAAAGCGACTTACAGTCGTGCGTGCATACATATTTTTGTGTATGGGTGGTCCCGGGGATTGAACCCACTACCTTGGCGTTACAAGCGCCGTGCTCTACCAGCTGAGCTACAGAGGACCACTATTTAAAATTCACTTAACCAGCATGACTACCACAGCATTCTGCAGCGAGAGGCCATCCCTTCTTGTTTGCGCTTAGTGGGACTATCATTTGTTTTTAAACAGGACAATGACCCAACACACCTCCAGGCTGTGTAAGGGCTATTTGACGAAGAAGGAGAGTGATGGAGTGCTGCATCAGATAACCTGGCCTCCACAATTACCCGACCTCAACCCAATTGAGATGGTTTGGGATGAGTTGGACTGCAGAGTGAAGGAAAAGCAGCCAACAAGTGCTCAAAATATGTTGGAACTCCTTCAAGACTGTAGGAAAAGCATTCCAGGTGAAGCTGGTTGAGAAAATGCCAAGAGTGTGCAAAGTTGTCATCAAGTCAAAGGGTGGCTACAAAGAAGAATCTGAAATCTAAAATATATTTTGATTTGTTTAACACTTTTTTGGTTACTACATGATTCCATATGTGTTAATTCATAGTTTTGATGTCTTCACTATTATTCTACAATGTAGAACATAGTAAAAATAAGAAAAACCCTGGAATGAGTTGGTGTGTGCAAATGTTTGTCCAGTACTGTACATACAAACAAACGCACACACACACACACACACACACACACACACACACACACACACACACACACACACACACACACACACACACACACACACACACACACACACACACACACACACACACACACACACACATACAAACGCACACACACACACACACATACAAACGCACACACACACACACACACACACACACACACACACACACACACACACACACACACACACACACACACACGCATGCAGTAAACACCAAGTGACTTCTGAGAGTTGTTTGTTCACACTTCTTTCATACTGATCTATGTGAGAACATGACTAACATCATCAACACCACTGCTGATCTCATCATCATCATCCTTCCCCTCTAATCAGGGACTGATTCAGGCCTTGAATACTAAAAGCCAAAATACCACTTGAATCAATCAATCACCCAGAATAAAGGAATACAGCACTACAGTGAAGCTTGAGGCCCCCAGTCCAGGGTTTCCCAACCCTCTCCTCAGGGACCACCAGACGTTTCACATTTTAGTTTTAGCCCTAATCTGACACACCTGACTCAGTCTACTAACCATCAACCCCTTGACTAATTGATGCAGGTGTTCCTGTCTGGTGGTCCCTGAGGAGAGGGTTGTCTGGTGGTCCCTGAGGAGAGGGTTGTCTGGTGGTCCCTGAGGAGAGGGTTGTCTGGTGGTCCCTGAGGAGAGGGTTGTCTGGTGGTCCCTGAGGAGAGGGTTGTCTGGTGGTCCCTGAGGAGAGGGTTGTCTGGTGGTCCCTGAGGAGAGGGACCACCAGACATGCCCTATAGGCACTCGTTCCTGGAGCGCCGCAGGAACTTCTTGTTTTAAATTTAACCGACCTGGAAGACCAGGTGTGTTGAATTTAGGCAATCACTGAACTGATCCCTACTGTGTGAGACTGGATTTGAATAACCCTAGTCTAAACTTTCTCTGTCAATTATTACTTTAGCTGGTTAATTGAAATGCTGCCCTCTGCTGGTAAATGTGAAGAATGCTCCATGTCACTACAGCCTGCCTAGACCAAAGCATCTGTCAATCATCTTCAACCCTCTACTTAAAAAAACAGATAAAGCAACACCTCACGGCACAACGCCTCTCCCCTATTTGACCTAGATAGTTTGTGTGTATGTATTGATATGTAGGCTACGTGTGCCTTAAACATTTTTTTTATGTAGTTCTGTCCATGAGCTGTTCTTGTCTATTAATGTTCTGTATTATGTCATGTTTCATGTTTTGTGTTGACCCCAGGAAGAGAAGCTGCTGCTATAGCAACAGCTAATGGGGATCCTAATAAAATACCAAATACCAAATAAAACGTTTGTTTCACCAGAATCCAACTCCTAAATAAGTGTGAGACAGTCATATGAATATGAAAACCCCTTTATCAGATCAATTTAAAAAAGGTCAATATGTAAAATGTATCCTTGATTGTTGTGCTATTTGATGTTTATTGTCAACCTGCCTCATAGACAAACCCCATAGACCGTGTCCGACATCGGTCTTACCCACTACTTACTAAAACTACTGAGTTCTGATCATACAACTTACTATTTAGAATGTAGTCTCGCGAGCCAACCGGATCTCTCACATTAATGTTTCACTACATGGTGACCTGTCTGGTTATTACGAGGCTACTTAGAATGTACAGTCTAGTTAAAATGGATGCAGTATGCCACAAATACTAACATACTAGGCTCACCCACACTGAGAATACATCTTCTAATCTTGGCACAGTGTTTCCACTTAACTTATTGTCAGCTGATTATCAACTGGGTCTGAAGTGACAATTCTCTTCCTCAATAGCATGCAGTGACGTCCTGGCATTTAAAGCATACTCAATATTAGAAATGTCACATACTATAAAACGTTGTATTTTCGCATATCCATCAGCCTACTTGTTAGTTTGGGTAGTCGGACACGGCCAGTGTGTTTTTTCTTATGGTAGAACAACATACCAGACAGTACCCTACATATAGTCGTTTCTCTCTTTTAACCTTTGGCCTAAAGGGTTCTTACACGTTATCAACGTGTGTCGGTTATGCTTCATTGAGTCTCTCAAACCAGTTTTGCCAGTTGAACAATGTACTTAAAAAACCGACAGAATATCACTCGCATGAAAACGTGTTTAGGATTGATGCTGTAGCTGTATCATTCATCTTTGTTTTGTCTCTCCCACTCAACTTAATGCTGTTCTCTCCTGGTTGTGATTGGTTGATTGAGCAGTATGGAGCTCAGGGGCTGATCTAGGATCCCCTGTCCATGTAATCTTATTCATTATGATCTAAAAGGCGAAACTGATCCTAAATCAGCACTCTTACTCTGAGAGGCTTATGGCCCCTGACTTCACAGACAAAGGAAACGACTAACCCTTCTCAGTGCTCTCTCACCCAACTCTCTCTCTCAGCCTCAGAGAGCCCTCACAGTTTTCTTTTATTTTCACTCTTGGTATTCTTACAACCCATTAAGAACTGACCTTGAGTCAGTATGTCTGGTATAATTCATTTCAGATTAGACTTGACAGGACACCGTGCAATCCTGCCAAGACTTGCATAGTGTGAAAGGTAATAAAGCTGTAGGATTTTGTAAACCATGTAATGTGAAGCAAGCTTTAAAGCCATTACTAACTTATCATTTCTCTGTACAGCCATTAGGCATGAGAGTCAAGCACATAAGGACATTTGAAGGATTTTGAAAATGGTGTAATGTGAAAGAAGCTTTATCATGTCAGCCACAATGTCACTCAAATGTGTATGTGATGATAGTGGCTGGTTCTCTTTGGTTTCATCTCGGCAGTGGATTCACCTCCACTCAAAATCAATTTGCAATTCAGATCACTGTCTCCTCCTTTGCTCTTTAGTGTGCAGACAACTTTACACAATAGGTTATTCACTGGTGACTTTGTCTGGATTTTGGTGACTTCAAAAATCTCATATGGTGGAATTAAAAATTATTTCTCTTCAGGAAAGGCTGAGTAAGAAGTTAGCTCAGCGCCAAAGCAAGTGTGGGTCTCAAAGCAAGACACATTCCCAAAGTTGGTTAAGTCGGATCTCAAAGAGCTTGTGGCGAAGGTGCCGAAACGGATCTCGTGGTTGAGAACACTCAGATCAAACTTCTTGTTGGTTCTGTGAAAGGCTTCCTTACATGCCCCTTGTCTTTCTCTAAGAATCTGAATGGCATCAGTCAGGTAGAAATGCAGTGCATGGTACTTGAATGACGTCATGTATGCAGAATTGCCCTCTTGAACTGCTTTGTTAAAGTCCAGGTAGATCGATTTGGAATTCAGTCTGGGTAGATGTTTTGCGTACAAATAGATAGCAGTGGAATGCTCTGTTTTCAAAAGGTCTCCATGTGGTATAGCATGTGGTTTTGCCATGTTCCAGGATGTGTTGAATTGAGGATTAGGGTTTAACTCATTGTAGAGGTACATGTTTTCAACCTCCATTAACATTAGACCTCTGCAACCATCATATTTGTCATCAACAGAAGAACGGACCATGTCTAGAGGTAGAATCTCTTGCATCCCTCCATCTTGAATCCCTCCATTCTGAGTTTCTCCATCCTGTAACGGTGACATTTTTTGGAAACGTTTCCATTGATTAGACTTATGGCAACCTGTTCTACAGTTTGGAAACGTTTCCATTGATTAGACTTATGGCAACCTGTTCTACAGTTTGGAAACGTTTCCATTGATTAGACTTATGGCAACCTGTTCTACAGTTTGGAAACGTTTCCATTGATTAGACGTATGGCAACCTGTTCTACAGTTTGGAAACGTTTCCATTGATTAGAATTATGGCAACCTGTTCTACAGTTTGGAAACGTTTCCATTGATAAGACTTATGGCAACCTGTTCTACAGTTTGGAAACGTTTCCATTGATTAGACTTATGGCAACCTGTTCTACAGTTTGTAAACGTTTCCATTGATTAGACTTATGGCAACCTGTTCTACAGTTTGGAAACGTTTCCATCGATTAGACTTATGGCAACCTGTTCTACAGTTTGGAAACGTTTCCATTGATAAGACTTATGGCAACCTGTTCTACAGTTTGGAAACGTTTCCATTGATTAGACTTATGGCAACCTGTTCTACAGTTTGGAAACGTTTCCATTGATTAGACTTATGGCAACCTGTTCTACAGTTTGGAAACACTCATCTACTGTAGGGGCAAATGTTGACAATTGAATATGTAATATATTTTTGTTTTATTTATTTGATTAAAATGTTAAATATCTCACCTTTGATTTGGGAATGCCGAAGATCAAAGCAAAGATTACCATCAAAACAAGCAGAAAAATAACAGAAAAGGTGATTGTCTTCTTTGTGTGTAGGTCACAGTGGCGGCTCCTGAAAAAATTCTCAGGGGGGGCAATTTTTCTGATGATTTAGGTGACCTACACACATTTTAAAAAAGATATGTCCAGCAACAACATGAAGACAGGGGCAGCATATAAGTCAATACCAGAAGCATTTATTGACTGATCTCAAAAGTGTTGGCTTACCAGGGTTGGTGGAGCCCTCAGTTTCATCTTTGCCTCGCAAAGCTAACTCAAACACTCCGCAAAACTTCACACACTGGATTAGCCGGCTGAGGATGTGGCGGTTCTTGCTAATGTCGTAGTAAATATATTTGTTATAGTGAATATGGAATATGATATGTTGAGTAAAATGTTGTGCTAAGATCTATTTAGGTCAGGAGCTGGTTATAAGTTCTGTTCCTATCCAATAACAATGGACAAAAGGGTCCTATCTTGTCAGCCTTGTCAGCAGGTGGCCAAGGACAACACCCACGCCATAGGCCTCTCAGTTCTTCCAACTCACGAGTTCTTGCTCTGAGGACACACACACACACACACACAAACACACACACACACACATCATCACTGTTAAACACACACACACACACACACACACATCATCACTGTTAAACACACACACACACACACACACACACAAAATCCCCTCTCTTAGGCTGAACATTTGAAGACAGAGAACCCGACTCAGAGCCAATGCAACAGTGACAGTAGCCTGGAGGGGACCTCGCCCAACTCATCAGGACCAATCAGAAGATCAGAACTACTAGATTCAACCTACTTCATTTATTGCATAAAATGTCTGCACACAATGTTTCGGGGCTCTCTTCAGATAATAATAATAATAATAATAATATGCCATTTAGCAGACGCTTTTATCCAAAGCGACTTACAATCATGCGTGCATACATTTTTGTGTATGGGTGGTCCCGGGGATCGAACCCACTACCTTGGCGTTACAAGCGCCATGCTCTACCAGCTGAGCTACAGAAAGTGGATACTCATGGATGCGCATCGCAATTGTAAAATGTCAACACAATTGGAGACACCACGTCATTTTTGGAGACATGTTATTGACAGTAAACTATTGTAGATGCGACTGCTAACTAAATAAAACATTTTAGCTGGCTAGCTAATCATCTTAGCTAAATGTGGGGCAAACAATTCAGTTATTTACCGTTAATTTGAGGGATTGGGGTGAAAGAAATCGAGTTACATAGTGATACTTTACGATATACTGTATTGACAATATCGCAATATTTTAGCGCTAGTTGGCTGTACCTGCACCAAAACACCATTATTGTTCCTTCATAGCTTGTTCTCAATCTTTTCACATTGGGAGCCAATTTGTTTTCAGCACTTTTATTTCCATGACTGATCAAAACTCGTTCTCATGGCTTTCTGATCCCTCTGCAACAGACATATGGTGCGCAATAAAATCACAGTATCGAATCGCAATACGTATAGAATCATGAGACTCGCAATGCTGATGCATATATCTTATCGTGAGGTTCCTGGCAATTCCCAGCCCAAGTTCATTTGCCACAACAAATCTCTTCGCTAGCAAACGCGATGTCTTCTCCAAAACGGCAATGTGTCTCCAGCAATGTTTACTTTTTTGACGTTCTATGGCATCTCCACTTTCCAAGCATATATGACCACATGTAATATTTTGGTAAGTGATGCAAGTAGTGAACTATGTAGGGCCAGGATGTAAAATATATGTAGCTGCAGCAATTTCTCTTATCTGATATGGTAAGTAATGGGGCTTAATTTATAGCTCCCTAAGAGTTTGACGAACGGGTCCGTGCACGCGATTCCAGATATCTTTACCTCTGAATAAACTGCCTTTATTATACCATATCCACCCTGTCCAAAGTCTCTACTTGGTCTCAGTTCTCCAGTAAACTTGTGATTATCAACACTAACCTCATCGTTGTGGCGGCGGACAGCTAGCCTGTATCCCTCATCAAGTTGAGTGGCAATGTTATTTTTCCGTTCGTACCAATTTTTGGAAAATCCTCGGGTGTAGGACTTTCCGCCTTTAGTAGAAACCTGTTGAATTATTACATTTGGTCTGGGAGGTCCTAATTGTTTCGTTGCCAATTTATCTTCATTTGTTCGCCGACAAAAATGAACTTCTTTCAAAGACACAATCCGCTCTTTTCTCAGTTACGTTCATGGTTACGTTACGTTACGTATGACGAAAGCGCGTAAGTGCAAGCCCTCAGACACCCATAGAGATTGTATTGAAGGCTCTGAAATTTGAAAAAAATAGATTTTACATTAGAGGCTATGAGAGACTTCTGGGCGATTTTCAACCTGACTGAAATCGCCCAAAAAGGGGGGGGAGCCATTTGAAGCACGACTTTAGCCTGATTCGACATTTAGTGGCAGTGTGGCACTGTGGCAGATCAGACGTATAGATTACAACACTGATAACTACTGTTGCCGTGATATAATTGATTAGAAAAAAAATCCCTTCCTTTTCCCGTTTGGCAGTGCGTCGCCCATATCGCCCTATTGAACAGGCCGCCCCTGGTAGGTCATGTGATTTCCATCTAATTACGTGAAAGAAGGAAGTAGAAGGGGACAGTTAATTTCAACAAAAAACCAGGTCTGTGTTCGAATACCCATACTACCATACTGTATACTACATACTTAATGAGTATATACTACATACTATTAGTTAATTTTAGTATATTGTAAACGAACGGTATCCTTACAGCTGAGTGTACTAGAACTTCGCCTGTCTACCGGAAGTTGATGCTGTTGCTGTGCAAGTTCTTGCTAGCTTGTTAGCATAACAAATGACTGGCTAGACATCTTACGACTTCATTAACAATGTTCATTGAGAACGCACAACGACTATTCCACTTAGCTAAGCTAAGAAGGACGTGAATAATAAAGTCAATAGACGTTGGGAAGTTAGTTAGATAGCATATAGTTAATATACTGGCAAGTTCGATGTATTAGTAGCCAACCAACGTTAGGTAGCTAGCTAACATACCAGTACATACAATCAACTGCTGTAATGATATGCTATGCGGTTCGTAAGGCTAGCGTACCTAAGAAATTGTCACCCAACATAACATGTAACGTCACTTATTTCAAAAGGCATTACATTATTACATTGCTCAACATTTTCTTAACATTTGTCGTAATAAGTTAAAGCAATGAATTTCTATCCACTCTCGTCAGACTTCAGCTGCATATTTTCTGCTATTTTCTTAAAATCTGAAAATGCTGTGAAGCCACGCCCATTCTCTGAAGAATTGCATTATGGGCCCCAAAAGTACGGAAATAGTGTCCACTGCTTGTTTACTTTGTATTTTGGCGAATGTAGTACGACATCAGGGAACTTTTGGCATACTAAATATATTCATACTATGACGAATAGGCATACTACATACTCCATTTACATCACAAATAGTATGGTTAGTGCGGTTAGTATGAGTATTCGAACACAGCTCAGGTCTTACTGTGCCTGCTCCAAAGATATTGATATTAAGAGGTAGAATTGGAAGAACTTGAAATTAAATTAAATGTAAATGTGACATTTGTAATATCTGCCATCAAATGTATTTGTTCTCGCTAGTTAGTCACTTTTACGTATCACTCATAAGTTAGTGTTATACTCTGTGAGAGGGCAAAGTTACTACTATTATCATTCTTTAATCACTTTTCAGTGTCTTTTGCACGTGAAATAATCTGTAGAAAACTGGGTGTACAGGTGTTATGTACATATATTACATTCTTACCTGTTACTTCAGTTCTGGTCACTCAATGTTAAGGTATCCTTTTTTGTGAGGCCAAGTTATGAGCAAAACCTCTTAATCCTCTTCTTTTGTGTTTTCTGTTGTTATGTCAATTCGCATAACAGGTTTTGTTTTTATGGATCCACCCTTGTATGACACATCACTGGTGTTTCTGGTCCTTGTTGACTTTAGCCCTGAGTACACCTTGCATTACAGTTCTAGCACATGTAAAAGGGGAAACACTGATGTGTCACATGGGGTAAAAACCTGAAGCATCCGGTGGGGGTTTCCACTCACTACCAAATATGGTGATGAGAGGAAGCCCAGTGGCCAGCAGTGGGAGAAGATGGAGCGAGATGAAACTGGGCCAACATTCTGCTCATTTCTTAATATATGAAACATTTGATCTCAATACAGTTTTCTGTTCCCAAAACTAGAATATGTTACGAACAGAATGCACTAAATTATGTATTCTTGACCATTTGAGAAAGTTCCTAAAAATTGCATTATTTAGAAGGAGTGCAAGGTCAAATTAAAGTTGTTACACATGCACACTTCAGAGAGGAGATAGATGAGTTTAGATGTGTGTTCTAATACAGTCTAGGTAGATAGGTTTAGGTTAGTTATCTGTGTTCTAATACAGTCTAGGTAGATGGGTTTGGGTTAGTTATCTGTGTTCTAATACAGTCTAGGTAGATGGGTTTGGGTTAGTTATCTGTGTTCTAATACAGTCTAGGTAGATAGGTTTGGGTTAGTTATCTGTGTTCTAATACAGTCTAGGTAGATGGGTTTGGGTTAGTTATCTGTGTTCTAATACAGTGTAGGTAGATGGGTTTAGGTTAGTTATCTGTGTTCTAATACAGTGTAGGTAGATGGGTTTGGGTTAGTTATCTGTGTTCTAATACGGTCTAGGTAGATAGGTTTGGGTTAGTTATCTGTGTTCTAATACAGTCTAGGTAGATGGGTTAGTTATCTGTGTTCTAATACAGTCTAGGTAGATGGGTTTGGGTTAGTTATCTGTGTTCTAATACAGTGTAGGTAGATGGGTTTAGGTTAGTTATCTGTGTTCTAATACAGTGTAGGTAGATGGGTTTGGGTTAGTTATCTGTGTTCTAATACAGTCTAGGTAGATAGGTTTGGGTTAGTAATCTGTGTTCTAATACGGTCTAGGTAGATAGGTTTGGGTTAGTTATCTGTGTTCTAATACAGTCTAGGTAGATGGGTTAGTTATCTGTGTTCTAATACAGTCTAGGTAGATAGGTTTAGGTTAGTTATCTGTGTTCTAATACAGTCTAGGTAGATGGGTTTGGGTTAGTTATCTGTGTTCTAATACAGTCTAGGTAGATGGGTTTGCATTAGTTATCTGTGTTCTAATACAGTCTAGGTAGATGGGTTTGGGTTGGTTATCTGTGTTCTAATACAGTCTAGGTAGATGGGTTTGCATTAGTTATCTGTATTCTAATACAGTCTAGGTAGATGGGTTTGGGTTAGTTATCTGTGTTATAATACAGTCTAGGTAGATGGGTTTGGGTTAGTTATCTGTGTTCTAATACAGTCTAGGTAGATGGGTTTGGGTTAGTTATTTGTGCACATACAGTAGTGTTCCCTTCAAACCACAAACACTAAAGCCCAAGGCACAAACACACAAGGACACACTAGAATATAATAGAACATCTTCATTGTCCATTTAAATATTTCATAAAATATTATAAATTTGATCAAATGTGGAATGATACCAGTCATCAGTCAATCATCAGGGTGACTTCTGACTACAGTTTATCACTTTCCCACTAACAGGTATATTTTTTGTGATATTTTCCCCCTCAGAACCCTCACTAAAGTTTGAGGCCCTCTTGAAGGTGTGACACAGTCATCATCAGGCTGAATTTGGTGCAAACCACAACACAAACAAACAACCTGACAAAGATAAATGTCATTCATTTTCCCAGATGTAACTATGCAGGTGTCATCATTACTGTATAAGATATTCATTGTATTTTCCATCTCTTAGAGATATTGTGTTTAATATTTGTGTCAAAGCAACAGTTAATGTAAAACACCAGTTTAGTCAGTAGGTTGTTATGACGGTTCACTGCCACCCTATGGCCTCTGTTGTCTCTGCTAGCCAACATGATGGCTGCTGAAAGCTTCTTGGTAACTGAGTCACTCCTCATCTCTCTTCCAACCCCACTCATGAGGTTGGCCACGTTCCAGGCTGACTACATTGAAGTTGCCTGCCAGATGTCACATCTCTTCGATAGATGTTTAACATATCAGCTAACCAAATCATATGCTATAGCAATCTGATGCCCAACAGCACAGTCGATGACTTGGCCAGCAGCCATGTCTTAATGGCTGCAGCCTGTCTTCAAAATAGTCGGCCTGGAACGAGACCGTTCATCCTCGGTGTGGTTGATAAATTGAGCAGTATTGAGCTCTGACTTCACAGACACAGGAAACTACTAACCCTGCTCCTGCTCTCCCTCCCTCCCATCTCCCTCTGACCTCACAGACACAGGAAACTACTAACCCTGCTCCTGCTCTCCCTCCCTCCCATCTCCCTCTGACCTCACAGACACAGGAAACTACTAACCCTGCTCCTGCTCTCCCTCCCTCCCATCTCCCTCTGACCTCACAGACACAGGAAACTACTAACCCTGCTCCTGCTCTCCCTCCCTTCCATCTCCCTCTGACCTCACAGACACAGGAAACTACTAACCCTGCTCTCCCTCCCTCCCTCCCATCTCCCTCTGACAGTTTCCTCTTCTCTTATCACTCTGGTTACTATTTAACTCTTTGGCCTCAAGTTCATTTCAAAGCCATAACTAAGTTTAATTTCTTTGTACAACTATGTTGAATAATGGTAAAGATTGACCATGTTAGCCACAATCTCACTCAGATGTGACGATTGAAGCTTCAGGTTTCATTTGTCAAGATCTTTGAATCTTTCCTTAAATCTAAATCTCTTTGTAGTCCATTCTAATTGCAACCTGAGAACAAACTCATTTTCTTCAAGTGAGATGAAATTCAGCTCTTTATAACTGATATACAGGTAGTGGATATATAGGACATGGGATGTAATAATGTTCAATGTTTTTATTTATTCAACATAAGCTGGAGTGCGCATGCTAAAAATATAATCAAATGACAAATTAATTAATTACATTCAATTTCAATCTATTACCGTACATTATATTATTTCCAAAAATCTTAATCTGAGAAAGTAATGCGTGTTTAACCATTTAACAGGATCGTTACACCTGAGAGCTGAGAAAGATACCTTTGTTTCCTTTGATTACTTCTCCTTGTACATTGGTGGGAGGAATGATCAGTAATATACAGAACATAATTAAATATCATTACGTAGCCTGTATCGGCTGTTCTGCTAATTGTGATAAAATTTAAAAAATGAACTGCTTTTCTGATTTATTTTGGCACCAATATGCATCTCTTACGAACTCTATTGCTCGCTAGTGTGTAGACGACTTCACAACACAGTTTATTCTCTGGTGACTTCGTCTGGATGTTGGTCACTGTGAATACCTCATAGGGAGGAATTAAGACTTCTCTCTCTCCAGTAAATACAGAGTAATATGATATGTCAGCTCCAAAACATGTGGAGATCTCAAAGCAGTACATCGCTCCAAATGAATCTCTGCCTATTCCCCTGCCTACAGTGCTCAAGGTGAAGGTGCCGAAATCGATTTCTTTGATGACAACGTTCTGATCAAATTACACTTTGGTTCTATGATAGGTGGTAATAGTGCTTTTTGAGGTTGGTTCGGTTTCAGTTAGATTATTTAAAAAAATAACTGATTTCGGTTTTGATTATTTTTTAAACATTAAATACACTATTAAATACACTAAGGCTTGAATTCTGTAAAAACACAGAATAAAACAATTAATAAAAGTCCCATGATAGTAGTGACTGCCCATTACTGCTTATCACTTATTAACCATCATTTATTCACATTTCTTTAATAAAATATTTCAGTTGTTGTGTATGTTACATTTCTTTTATTTGATGACTTTATTCTTTCATACCAAATAATCATCTCATCTCTACAGAGCTGCTGCCTATGCTGTCTGACAAAATCACTATTTTAGTTTTGTAAATATATGAACACTTGTAGTGGCTTCCTTTCCTCTTTACCATAGCCACTGCCCTAGCCTGAAGCGGGGTTGTTTCGGACGCATACAGTCCACACTCAACGTTTCCAAACGACCAAACATTCAATGAGATCCAGGGATATAGTGCAACAAAAAATGTTTATTCTTCTTATCTAACAAAAAGGTATTCTCCAATCAACTTAAAGCAGAGATTACTTGAAATGCAAATACATAATATAATATGACCTGTCTGTCTGTATTTCTGTATGTCTATATGGTCAAAAAACTATACCGCTCCCGCATCTAGCAAGGACTCCTCCCCCCGAAGGCCCAACTTCCTGCCTTTATACTAACACAATTAACACAGTACAATGAATGGGCAAGAGGGGGGGCCAAAAACTGAGTTACACTAATAACAAATGAATATATCTCAATCCGGTAAATAAATCATAAAGGTACGTACCTAATATTTCATCATATACATTAATATTTAATATATTTACACAAATATACATGGAGCTCAGTATGTTCAGTCTTTTATACAAAATATGCCCAAATCGGCTCTAACATACCGGCCCCTAATTGTTGACTGCACTGAATGCACAACAATTACTTAATATTCAAACGTAGAGCCAATACAAAAACATTCTATACCAGAGCACCATTACAGTTCATAGCTATATACAAATATACAAGGTGCCATATAGGAAAATAGTCCATAGATCTCAGTCTGAGTTGAAGTGTAAAGGTGTTCAACTTCCAAAAAATGTCAAGAGTTTGACGTCCACAAAATGTATGACATCAAAGAATGTAAGAGTACGACATCAACGAATCAGAGGTGCACGTGATTCAAAGATGGAGCACTGTGTGTGTGTGTGTCTCACTTCGTCGCCTCAAGGAGCAGACAGAGTTTATTGATAGGTCTCTGTAGGATATTGGTCTTAGTCTTAACCATGACGCTCCGGACAAGACCTTTGGCCCCTGGCAAAGCCTTCACCACACACCCCATTAGCCAAGAGTTCCTTGGGGCGGTGTCATCGACGATGACCACAAGGTCACCAGGACTGAAGTTTCTCTTAGTTTTGTTCCACTTGTTCCGCTCCTGCATAAGTGGAAGATACTCCCTGATCCATCTCTTCCAGAAGAGGTCAGTGATATATTGTACTTGCTTCCATCTCCTTCGTGAGTATAGGTCACTTCTCTGGAATAGTCCTGGTGGCAGGACTGGCTTTGCTTTCAGATGAAGCAGATGGTTCGGAGTCAGGGGTTCTAGATCGTTAGGGTCATTTGTTACAGTAGTGATTGGTCTGTCGTTCATAATCGCCTCAACTTCACACAAGGCTGTCTGCAAAGCCTCATCATCCAGTACTTGCTCTTTAAGGACTGAATAGAGGATCTTTTTCACCAGTCGGATCAACCTCTCCCATACCCCCCCATGGTGGGCTCCAGAGGGAGGGTTGAATGACCATGTCACTCCTTCCTTCAGTAATTTATTTTGAATCTTGTTGTGATCCAGCTCTTTCAGAGCTTCTCCTAGCTCTCTGTGTGTTCCAACAAAGTTGGTGCCATTGTCTGTTCTGATACTTGTTACTGGGCCCCTTCGACAGATGAACCTGCGCAGGGCATTGATGCAGGAATCAGTATCCAGATAACTAGCAACTTCTAGATGGACAGCTCGACTCACAAGGCAAGTAAAGATCACACCATACCGCTTCACATGAACGCGGCCTCGCTTCACCTCTATGGGGCCAAAGTAATCTATGCCCACATGGGTGAAAGGCGGCAAATCAGGTGCTACCCGATCTTGTGGAAGGTCAGCCATCTTCTGTTCCCCAGCTCTAGCTTGCATCTGCCTGCAGAAGACACAGCTCTTAAGGATCTTCCTTGCTAAGGAGTTGGCACAGGGTATCCAATATCGCTGGCGAAGTCTAGAAAGCATGTGACCTCTCCCAGAGTGGCCAACCTGCTCATGGATGTGGAGTAAGATCAGTCTGGAGATGTAGGAGTCTTTGGGCAGGATCATAGGATTCTTTAGTTCCGTAGGCATAGCAGCTTTGCTTAACCTTCCTCCTACTCTCAGAATGCCATTGTCAACTATTGGATCAAGCTTACAGATTGAGCTGCTTCTCTTGGCACATTGTTTTCCTTTTACAACTAGTGCAATTTCTTGTTTAAAGTGCTGTCGTTGCTCAAATCGAATGATGACCTTTTCTGCTTCATCTAGGTCATCTACAGACAGACTTTCTTTTCCAAACGTCAGTTTGAACTTGTCAATTTGTTCCTTCAGTGAGTTTGTCAGACTCTGATCTGATCCTGGATCAGTTTGGGTAAGAACTTTCCTTTTCTGGCTTAACTGTAGTAGAAGTCTCTTCAGTTTCAGCATCCAGGCAACTGCTTTCTTCAAGCTGTTCCATGTTGAATAGTACTCAATCAGTTTGCTGGTCGGACTCTTTTCTTCCACACATGTACTGTTTACGATGACGTCTTTTCTCACCTCTGGATCATCTGGAGGGATGGAGCCAAGCTCCTCGGGGACTTTCGGCCATTGTGTTTCTGTTTTCTCCAGGAATTCTGGTCCTTTGCGCCATCTCTTTGAGTTCAGGAAAGTTTCAACATGTAATCCTCTTGAGGCATCATCGGCTGGGTTGTGTTTGGAGTTCAAATACCTCCACTGTTTTGCTTTCGATAGGTCACGGATCATAGCAACCCTATTAGCCACAAAAGTATGGAATCTCTTGGTATCGTTGCGGATGTATTTTAGCACCGACTGGCTGTCTGTCCAGAAAGTTGACTCCTCAAGTTCAATCTGGAGCTCCAACCTTAACATCCTGTCCACTCGCACTGCCAATGTTGCTGCAGCAAGTTCCAGTCTGGGGATCGTCATCTGCTTGAGTGGAGTCACCCTTGATTTCCCCAGTATGAATGCGATGTGGACCTTTTCCATAACGTTTGTGAACCTAAGGTAGCTTGCCGTGCCATAACCTTGTTCACTTGCATCACCGAAGTGATGCAGCTGTGCGGTCTTGATTTGACCAAAGTTCTCCGGCATCATACACCTGTTGATCTGGAATCTGGAGAGCTGGTCCAGCTCTGAGAGCCATCTCTTCCATGAAATAGAGTGTTCTTCAGGGATGACTTCGTCCCATCCACACTTTAGCTTGCAGAGCACTTGAAGAATTTGCCTTTGCCTTTAATACGAATGGGGCGAGGAAACCTAATGGATCATAAATAGAGCTGACAGTTGAGAGAATACCTCTTCTTGTAAGGGGTCTGTTCTTGACAGTGACCTGGAAGGTAAACACATCCCTTTCAATGTTCCATCGGATTCCAAGTGCTCTTTCAACAGGCAGCTTTTCTCTGTCCAGGTCCAGTTCTTTTATCTGCTTGGCTTTGTGTTCATCAGGGATAGAAGCTAGTACAGTGCGGCTGTTGCTGACCCACTTGGTCAATTTGAACCCACCTTGAGAGCACACATCCCTGAGGTTTCTTGTGAGAGCTATGGCTTGTTCTTCTGTGGCCACTGACTTGAGGCAGTCATCAACATAGAAGTTGGACTTGACTGTTTGAATCACCTCTTCATCGTACCCCTCACAGTTGTCTTCTGCAGTCTTTCGCAGTGCAAAGTTTGCACAACTTGGAGAGGATATAGCACCGAAAAGATGTACTGTCATTCTGTACTCCTCCAATCTTTTGTTAGTATCACCATCCGGCCACCATAGGAATCGCAGGAAGTCTAAGTCATCTTCATGGACACGTACTTGATGGAACATTCCTTCGATGTCTGCCATCATGGCAATGTGCCCTTGCCGAAATCTTAGCAAGACTCCTATAAGCGTGTTTGCCAGGTCAGGGCCTTGAAGGAGTTCACTGTTAAGAGATGTACCTTTATAGGATGATGAACAGTCAAACACCACTCGTATCGTTCCTTTGCGCTTATGGTGAACGCCGTGGTGTGGTATGTACCATACCTTGCCTTTCTCTCTGAGGAGCTGTTCTTGTGGTACCTTCTCGGCGTAACCTTTTGTTATCATCTCTTCCATGAAGCCTTTGTACTCTGCAGCGTAACCTTTGTCCTTCTTGAACTTCCTGATAATATTTAGAGCCCGCTGCTTTGCCATGTCACGGTTGTTTGGCAGGACTACATCTTTGTTGCGAAAGGGCAACGGTAAGTAGTAGTGATGGTCTTTGAGGGTTATGGAGCTTGATACTATCTCCATAAACCTATGATCCTCAGCTGACATCTCACTTTTCTCTTCATACTCTCTCTCAGGGAAGTCATGGTTGTACCGATTTACAAGAAGAACCCCCAGGTCGGCCATTGAGATACGATTGGCCATCACCGTAGGACGCCCGGATTCTTCTGCCATGGTACAACTGTTGAGAGGACCATTCATCACCCATCCAAAGAGGGTTTTCACTGCATACGGTCCGTTGCCTTGGCTATTTATGATTTGCCAGGGTTCCATTGCCTTTGGAGCATTTACGCCAATCAGAAGTTCGACGTCAGCATCAATCTCCTTCAACTGAACCTCTTTCAGGTATGGCCACCTTTTGAGCTCTTTCTGAGTGGGAATGTTCTCTCTTGTCACTGGGATCTTATGTTGGGTGTAGACCTTTGGTAATGCAAGAAATGTGTCGCCTTCCACATTGCCAATCTCTAATCCAGATATCTCAAAGCTCTTGGTAGGACTCTCCTGCCCCATTGTGCGTAGCAGAATTTCAGTCGCACTGCCTTTAGCTTGCAACTGCCTCATGAGTCTCTCCGTACAAAATGTTGCTGAGCTACCAGAATCGAGAAACGCATAGGTTAACACAGACTTGCTTCCATTTGCCACCTTTACTTGAACTGGCACAATTGCAAGTGCACAATCTGTACCGGCCCCGGTATCTTCACCAGCTTCCAGTGAAACAAGAGCACTGCTGACAGTCTCCTCCCGCTTTACTGCTACACCACTCATATCTGCCTTTTGAGATCTAAATCTCTCTCTTCCTTCAATGTGCAGGATAGTGGGGTGCTTTCTTTGACAGCTCTGACAGGTCATCCTTCTTTTACATTCTCTGCTTAAGTGTCCTTTCATCAAACAGCCAAAACAAAGGCCTTTTGATCTCAGAAACTCAACCTTGAATTCATGTGGCTGTGCCTTCACCTGTTGGCAGTCGACCAATAAATGCGCACCAGCACAAAATATACATGAGATACTGGGAGCATCAGAAGGGTAGGTGCCTGGTCTCTTTACTTTGAATGTTTGTTCTTTTAAAGGTTTTTCAGAGTCACAATCTGCCACTACAGCTACTGTAGTGGCAAAGCTGCTTCCCCTACTCTTGGACTTGAACTGCTGTTTAAAGTCAGCTTCTGTTTTGGGTTTTAAAAACCTTTTGTTGTACAGGGGATCTTGAATATCTCCATACAACGGATCCTGCAGTATTTTGGCCTGTTTTTCCATGAACGTTACCAGGTCACTGAACTGGGCCCTCAGGTGACTTCTCTCTAAAATATCACATGCCATAGACATCCATTTTTCCCTTAGTTTGTAGGGAAGTTTTGACATGATCAGCTTTATGTTGGAGGGAAGATTAAGCTCTTCCATGTTCTGTAGGTCTTGCATAGCGTTACAGCAACCTCTTAGATAGAGTGCATAACCACCCAGTCCCTTTCCATCATCGGGTTTGATGTTTGTCCAGTTCCAAGCCTTTTCCATGTAAGCAGTGGTGACTTTGATTTCATTGCCAAAGTGTTCCTTTAACAACCTCTTAGCTACTGCATAGCCTCTTCTGGCTTCCATATGCAGACAACTACGGACCAGATCCTTGGGCTGACCAGAGGTGTATTGTTCCAGGCAATAGAGCCTATCCTGGTGACTGCTTGTCTTATCTTCTATACCATGCTCAAATGCACGCATGAATGGCCTAAAGTTTAGAGGATCACCGTCAAACATAGGTATCTCCCTAACAGGGAGTGTGGCTTGTTTGTGCTGTAGTACAAGGAGGTCAGCAATTTCATTCTGCCTTTGCATGACAGTAGAGAGGTTATCATGGCTGGTATTATGGCTGATACCCGCAGTGTTGATTCTGTGTCGATTGCTAGACCTTGCTGTTGGCTGCTGAAGAGTGTGGTTTACGACTGTTTTCGGAATAGGGTTTGATGGCTTTGTGGTCGCTTGTTGTAAAACTCTTTGTAGTGGGGTCTTTGGAACTGCACCTAATGCAGCAAACTCAACAGGTGATGGTTCAGGTTCCACATAGACCTCTGGTTCCTGTTTCTCAAAATAAGAGTTCATTCCATCTTCTTGGCTTAGTAAATGGGCTGCCACAGAATGGGATTGAGAAGTTGACTCGGTACTCTCCAGGACCTTCAGTTTGGCATTATATGCTGCTATGTCCGTTTCCAGTGCCATTTTTTCCATCCTAACATTCAGTTGAGCTTTCTCCAGTTCCAATGCATGCTTGTCTTGTAATGATGCTTGGCGAGCTAGTAGAGCTGCTCGTTCTGCCTCGGCTTTAAGGCGTTCAGAGGACACTGAGGAAGCAGTCTTAGAATACTTAGTTTTACTTGATATTTTTGACACATTGGAAATGCTGTCATGTGGTTCAATGAGCGTTTGTGGCTCAACTTCAGCCCTTTTCCATATTTCCACCTCTTTCAGGAAATGTTCATAAGTTCTCATTCTTGGTTGATAATAGTTAATGCTCTCCTGTTCCTGTTCCTCCTCTGTGACCAGCTCTAGCACAGATTCATGAGCCTTCTTAAAGTCATTGAGCACAGCATCAAATGCTTCAAGACTCTCATTCACAGTTGCAATGTTTCCTCCATCAACAAGAAGGACTTTTATTTCATTCATTTTGCGTGTACACACTCCAAGTTTGCCTCTCCGGGCTGCATAGAGTGAATTTAGATGCTCCTCTGCCCTCTCCAGTGGAGTCTTATTTGGGATTTCCTCCTCCATCATTCACTTTTAGTTCACTCAATTTACAATGACACGGTTGTTGGTTTGATTGTTAAACGTAATGCCCCTTTAGACCTCCTTTAATCTTTAAAAACACAGTCATCCATTTCAGCATATTGACCCATTTTGAATTGCACATGTGCAAGTTTGGCATTTTAGATGCGTTTTAAACATTTCATCCCGTTGAGGTTTTGTCCCTTTAATGAAGTTTTAACACGCAGTATCTTTAGATCCTTAAGTTGCATTCGTTGCGTTGATGGATTGCATTTCCACGTTAGGCCAAATATTAGATATATGATTAGGCTACATTGTGCATAGGATCTGTGTTTCCCAAACTTAAACTTCTTAATTGTTTTCACAGCGCTGTATTTTGAATTCCATTCCCAAGTTTATCAAACGTTCCAATTATAAGCACATTTGCGCTTCCATAATATGCATGATCAAACGATCGCCTTGAACAGGGCAGCTCATTCATTCGCAGTGGTTACTCACGGCTGGCGAAATCTAGGAGTTCAAATCCTTCCAAGCGAGCTGTCCTTATGGTCCGAATGCAATTACAAATAGAACAAAATCCAGCGTGTGTCCGAACCGGAGATTTCCTTCCGGTAGTAATCCTTCACGGAGTTTTTTGACTTGATTGTAGTGGCTTCCTTTCCTCTTTACCATAGCCACTGCCCTAGCCTGAAGCGGGGTTGTTTCGGACGCATACAGTCCACACTCAACGTTTCCAAACGACCAAACATTCAATGAGATCCAGGGATATAGTGCAACAAAAAATGTTTATTCTTCTTATCTAACAAAAAGGTATTCTCCAATCAACTTAAAGCAGAGATTACTTGAAATGCAAATACATAATATAATATGACCTGTCTGTCTGTATTTCTGTATGTCTATATGGTCAAAAAACTATACCGCTCCCGCATCTAGCAAGGACTCCTCCCCCCGAAGGCCCAACTTCCTGCCTTTATACTAACACAATTAACACAGTACAATGAATGGGCAAGAGGGGGGGCCAAAAACTGAGTTACACTAATAACAAATGAATATATCTCAATCCGGTAAATAAATCATAAAGGTACGTACCTAATATTTCATCATATACATTAATATTTAATATATTTACACAAATATACATGGAGCTCAGTATGTTCAGTCTTTTATACAAAATATGCCCAAATCGGCTCTAACAACACTATTGCGACTATGAACATAGTTAATAGCTTTTTGTAGCAGTAGCCATTATCTATTGCTTTACAATTCAGGTCACTCTTCCATTTTCCAGTGCTCTTTAGAGTGTAGACGACTTTACACCACAGGTTATTCACTGCTGACTTCATCTGGATGTTGGTGACTTTGAATACCTCATAGGGAGGAATCAAAACTTCCCCCTCGTTTGCATAGGCAGAGTAATATGTCAGGTTAACACCAAAACATGTGTTGATCTCAAAGCAGGACGTGTTTCCAAAATCGTATAAGGTCTTATGTATAGAACTTGAGACAAAATAACCAAAGCGCATTTCTTTGTTGACAACATCCTGATCAAAAGTTACATTGGTTCTACGATAGGTGGTCCTACATGATGTTTGACTTTGTTTGAGAATCTGAATGGCGTCAGTTAGATAGAAGTGCAGGGAATGGTACTGGAATGATGTTCCATACCCAAATCTGCCTTCTCTAACTGCTTTGTTGAAGTTCAGGTAGATGGATTCGGATGGAGGTTGGGGTTTGTTATTTGTGTACAAATACATAGCGATGGAATGCACTTTTTGCAGACCATCTTTTGGAGTGGAGGCATGTTTCTCTGCAATGTTCCAGGCTCTTCTGAAGTTAGTGGTGGTGTTCTTCTCATGTGGGAGGAAGTAGCTCTCCACTCTCTTAAAGGCTTCGTCTCTGCAGACATCGTATTTGTCGTCAACAGAATCAGGTGCCATGTCCAGTGGGAAAATCTCCTTCTGTAACAGTAACATTCTTTAGTGACATTCTCCTTACAGACTTAACAGGTCCCTGCTTGGGTGATAAAATGTCTACCGATCCCTTATTGGCCGCAGTTTGTGAGGCCAAATGTGAGGAAAACAATAGTAGACTTGTGTGTTTGTCTGTTGTTTTATGTCAATGTGCAAAATGAAAGTACAAAATAATAGCACCGCTCAAGTCCCAAAGCAGGACGACAAAAATATGATAGACATTTGTTTTTTCTGCATAGCTCAGGGCGTAGTCAAAACAACATTAAGCCTATTCACAGGAATTGCCCATAACATTTAAGGACACTCTTTTCTTGTCAGAAAAAAACAGTCGTGGGACACTATTTTTTAAAATTATGTCAACTTATCTCTGTAAAAGGAGTACTTGTTCAACTTAAAAATATAAATGAACCCTGCTGGTGTTAAATGTAAAGTTGTATGAACTTATACTTTATAATGTAACAAATATGTTATTGCCTCGTTTTGTTAACTCAACTTGATTTCCTGATTTGCCATAATTTATTATAAGCAGGGTAAATCAACTAAACTAGGTAAATGAAATATTAGGTTTGAGGTTGTATTTTTCTTAGGGTACCTGTGTCACCAGTCCAAAGTGAAGACAGAGAATCAAAACCAAGACAGAGATGTAGTTTTTCTTCTTCTCAGTGCTCTTCACATCTAAAGATGAGAACACAACCAGTCAAAGGATGAGAAACATTTCCATTGTGCCTTTACATACAAATAAGTTGCAGCTACATACAAAAAGGTTGTCATTGCTAAAAAATATATCTCACCATCAATTAAGGAATATCCACCACCCATGTTGCAGAAGTTGTTGACCTCAAATCTACAGCATGTTCAAAGTATATAATCAAATAAAGTTAACTCTTATTTCAACAACCCAAGTGATACAACAACAACAAGTGATACCTGTTCCTAAGACTGGAATAAAATATCACATCCTGTCAAATGGAGAAGCACTCACCTGCACTCTGTACTAGTAACTATTGATGCAAGGAGCTCTTCAATCAAACTCTTCTTACAGTGTATCAGTTCTCTCTGTCATCCCAATCATGTGTTTTTTTTATAGCTGTGATAATGACGATCCATCCCATACAGTGACGTTGAGGTCTCGACTAAAAGAGAACCTTAAAGTTACTTTCTCTTTCAATTTGGATAAATCTTTAACTTCACGTTCTTCATTACAATGTAATATATTTATGTGATAGTGAGGTATAGTCATACTAGACACAATGTAGCTCCGATTCTTATTATATTTGGTTACATGTAGCCAGAGGGGGGAATTGTTAAAGGTTACCAGGGTAACTGCATTGGCAGGGAGCGTTAATAGTCTCTAAGCTTTGTCTGCCAATCATGTTTTTAGCTGGTGAGATTCTGACCTCTTGTACCCACAGTGCACCATGTCAAGACGATGATTTAGACAGAATCCCAATTACTCTTAAACAGCTTCATATTGTTGTTTCCTTTACTTTGTTATGTCAGAGTGAGACCCGGATGTTTTCCCCATAGAGAAGCATTACATTCAATTTAATTCATTCATATTGCTTTCATATGGCAAGGTCTTTCAGATCTGTGGTGGTTACAAAGGAAAGAAGGCAAGGACAGGAGACAAGGAAAGGAAGGAAGCAGATTGAGACTATTGGGACGTGACCTTATGGGTGTTTGGTATCACAGCTGCTGACTGTGTTGTGTTTATGGGTGTTTGGTATCACAGCTGCTGACTGTGTTGTGTTTATGGGTGTTTGGTATCACAGCTGCTGACTGTGTTGTGTTTATGCTGGAGTGAAGCAGCTGTAGAGGTAGCACTTAATCCAACATATATATCTGTACAGTGATGTCTGTTTGCACACATCAATACAGGTCACATTCTAACACACACACACACACACACACACACACACACACACACACACACTGGACACACTCTTTTGTCTCCATAACACAGTAATATGTCAAATGAATAAACCTTCAGTGTTTGTTCAGGAGAAAGTTTCCATTGATAAAGACTGATGGATTGCTGTCGTTCAGAATGTCAACACGTTGGACACACCCAAACACACATGTACACTCAGTGGATGTTAACAGTTGGCCCTGTGGGTGACTGGGTCCAAACAGTGGGAGGCTAGAGAAGGAGGAGACATTGGCACACACACAATCACAGATTTCTACAGATTCTAAAGTGGGGGTCAATGTTCTCTGAAGAACGCTGGAGAACAGAATGTTGGATGTCTGCATTCCAGCAACGTTCAGCAAACATTCTGATGTGTTTGGATAAAATGGTTCCATTGTTGTACATCTGACCTGTGTCACTAACGTTGTCACTGATGTTGTATTATACCAAGTCAATCAGTATTACTAATGTTGTATCATCTAGCAAAGGTGAAACACATTGATGCTGCTTCCTGGGTTGAGAATTGAGGTCCTGTTTGGCGTAGATGATAACAGTGTGGCCCTAGCACTGTAAGGGTGGTGGGTTCGATTCCCGCTGGAGTCACATACCCTATACTCAAAATGTATGCACCCACTCTACTGTAAATCGCTTTGGATTAAAGAGGTTGCTAATATTGTTACATGTTAACAGACTTCTGTTAAAATCCCAAACCCTGTCCCAGCAGGAGGCCTTTTGCCTTTTGGTAGGCCGTCATTGTAAATAAGAATTAGTTCTTAACTGACTTCCATAGTTAAATAAAAGTTAAATAAAATAAATACATTCAAATTAAAGGTAATCATGAAAAAACAATGTATTTTGGAGATGGTTTTCACCTACGGTACCAATCCTGATTCAACTGTTGTGTGTAGAGGACAGTATGTATCAATACTGTATATCACCTTGTTGGAAGACACTTTTACCTTTCATGTGGTACTATGAGAAAAGGTAACGTATGATGTTGTGTTGTCAAGGATACAGCCATGATTCTCCACTCTGTTCCTGATGTTGTTTTGTCAAGGCTACTGCCATGATTCTCCAATCTGTTCCTGATGTTTTGTTGTCAAGGCTACGGCCATGATTCTCCAATTTGTTCCTGATGTTGTGTTGTCAAGGCTAAGGCCATGATTCTCCACTCTGTTCCTGATGTTGTGTTGTCAAGGCTACGGCCATGATTCTCCAATCTGTTCCTGATGTTGTGTTGTCAAGGCTACGGCCATGATTCTCCAATTTGTTCCTGATGTTGTGTTGTCAAGGCTAAGGCCATGATTCTCCACTCTGTTCCTGATGTTGTGTTGTCAAGGCTACAGCCATGATTCTCCAATCTGTTCCTGATGTTGTGTTGTCAAGGCTACGGCCATGATTCTCCACTCTGTTCCTGATGTTGTGTTGTCAAGGCTACAGCCGTGATTCTCCACTCTGTTCCTGATGTTGTGTTGTCAAGGCTAGAGAAATGATTCTCCACTCTGTTCCTGATGTTGTGTTGTCAAGGCTAGAGCCATGATTCTCCACTATGTTCCTGATGTTGTGTTGTCAAGGCTAGAGCCATGATTCTCCACTATGTTCCTGATGTTGTGTTGTCAAGGCTACGGCCATGATTCTCCACTCTGTTCCTGATGTTGTGTTGTCAAGGCTATTGCCATGATTCTCCAATCTGTTCCTGATGTTGTGTTGTCAAGGCTACGGCCATGATTCTCCACTCTGTTCCTGATGTTGTGTTGTCAAGGCTACAGCCGTGATTCTCCACTCTGTTCCTGATGTTGTGTTGTCAAGGCTACAGCCGTGATTCTCCACTCTGTTCCTGATGTTGTGTTGTCAAGGCTACAGCCATGATTCCCCACTAGAAGGATGACGTTATCCTATCCCAGGTATTCCTTAAAGAGGTGGGGTTTCAAGTTTTACAAGAGAGACCTGTCGTACCTTGTTCCAGTACTGTGTTGTTCCAAGATCTTTACATGGCAGTTAGTCTGTTTGTTTATATATTGTTCCAGGACTGTGGAAGTATGTTCTGAATGCTTTGACTCATGCAGGGCTGGTTCCATGACAAATACAAAAAGACAACGTAATTAAAACAAGGTGGAGATACCTCCATACCAAAACATACAGATTGTGTGAAGTGTACAGAAGCTATGACTAACCCTCATTCACACATTCACACGTTCATTATCTCTTCTGTCATCCATCTCTCTCCCTCTCCCTCCCTCTTTACAACTCTCTGTCATTCACTTCTTCCTTTCTCTTGTTCTTCTAAGACTGTGATGATATTATTTTTCCTATCAGGTCTCTCTCCTTTTCTCCACCTTTACTCTCTCTCTCTCTCTCTCTCTCTCTCTCTCTCACTCTCTCTGTCTCTCTCTCTCGCTCTCTCTCTCTGTCTCTCTCTCTCTCTCTCTGTCTCTGTCTCTGTCTCTGTCTCTGTCTCTCTCTCTCTGTCTCTCTCTCTGTCTCTCTCTCTCTGTCTCTCTCTCTCTCTCTCTCTGTCTCTCTCTCTCTCT
>NW_028164232.1:0-57500 GCF_964263955.1 Coregonus lavaretus
CTCTATAGGGTTCCTATGGTCAAAAGTAGTGCCTACATAGGGCAGGGATGGACAACTGGCCTTTTGTGGATGGGTGTACTCCCGAGCCACTGCGGCCCCTCATGAAGTCCGATTTTTTTTGTGGTCCCCACCGCCATCAAAGTTGCCCATCCCTGACATATGGTATAAGGTCCCTTTTTGAGACGCAACCTCCCATTGAAGGAATTTCCTCTTTCTCTAGGGATACGTCCGAAATGGCACCCTAATCCTCTATATAGTGCATTACTTGTAGTAAACAGGGTGGCATTACGGACACTCCCAAAGAACCAGCCTTGTGCAACTAGGCTATGCCCTCTCAGGATGTTGTGTATATGTTGGCACGAACCAGACAGGACAAAATGTGAAACGTGTGTATGTTCCCCAACCTCCTCCTCTCCTACCACTCTTCTGTTCTTTCCTCCCCCTCTTTCACTCTGTTCAGATGTTTTGTGTTTTCCTGGAACCTGTTGTTATTAACCCACTTGCACTGAGTGCATGTAGCTGTGGACTTTATCCCAAATGGCACCCTATTCCCTATATAGTGCACTGCTTTTGACCCGAGCCCTATTGGCCCGGGGCAAAAATAGTGCACTAGGAAGGCAATAGGGTGCCATTTGGGACAAAGCAGTTATATTCTGAGAAAGTGATGTTCTGGGACTCTTGTGTTTATCGATGTGTGTGTTGTGTACAGAGGTGAATGAGTAAGTCCTGTGTGAGAGGGTGAATGAGTAAGTCACGTGAGAGAGGGTGAATGAGTAAGTCGTGTGTGAGAGGGTGAATGAGTAAGTTGTGTGTGAGAGGGTGAATGAGTAAGTCCTGTGTGAGAGGGTGAATGAGTAAGTCGTGTGTGAGAGGGTGAATGAGTAGGTCACGTGAGAGAGGGTGAATGAGTAAGTTGTGTGTGAGAGGGTGAATGAGTAGGTCACGTGAGAGAGGGTGAATGAGAATGAGTTTTATTTTGCCAAGTTGAGTCTGTTGAGTCTCATCCCCTTCTTCCTCTTACCCCTCACATCCTCTCCCTCTCTCTCCTCCTCCCCTCTCTCCTTCCCCCTCTCTCCTCCCTCTCTCCTTCCCCCTCTCTCCTTCCCCCTCTCTCCTCCCTCTCTCCTTCCCCCTCTCCTCCTCCCCCAGGCCCCAGTAGTCTCCTGGAGGCTCTGGAACAACACCTAGCCTCTCTGGAGGGGAAGAAGACCAAGGAGCTCAGTGCTGACACCAGGTACTGTACTACTGGCCTGGCATTGAACCACCAAATTATGTCTACTGTAAAACCTGTGGAAGAAGCACATGTAGATTTATACTTTACCATAAAACCTTTATAAGAAGCACATGTAGATTTATACTTTACCATAAAACCTTTATAAGAAGCACATGTAGATTTATACTTTACCATAAAGCCTTTATAAGAAGCACATGTAGATTTATACTTTACCATAAAACCTTTATAAGAAGCACATGTAGATTTATACTTTACCATAAAACCTTTATAAGAAGCACATATAGTTATACTTTATCATAACCTGTATAAGAAGCACCCAAAAGACATTCCCCCCCAGTGGAGACAAGAGGATTGAAATTAGCATTTACAAGAAGGGGAAAAGGGATACCTAGTTAGTTGCACAAATGAATGCATTTAACCAAAATGTGTCTTCCGCATTTAACCCAACCCCTCTAAATCAGAGACTAGCACTGCTACCGGTGGTATATACAGTATCTAAACCTCTGCTTCCTCTTCTCTCTCTCTCTCTCTCGCTCTCTCTGTGTCTCTCTCTCTCTCTCTCTCTCTCGCTCTCTCTGTGTCTCTCGCTCTCTCTGTGTCTCTCTCGCTCTCTCTGTGTCTCTGTCTCTCTCTCTTTACCTCTACCTCTCTCACCCTCTCTCTCTCTCTCCACGTTATACTCTCGTACTTTCTGCCTCTCTATTTCCATCTATCCATCTCACTATCGCTACTGCTCTCTCTCTCTCCCTTGTCTTCTCTTTCTCCCCTCTCTCTCTCTCTCTCTCTCTCTTTCTCTGTCACCCTGTCCACGTTATACTGTATATAAAACCTATCCTCTCCTCTCTCCCTGTTGTCCCTCTGTAGAGCGTCCACTCTGTCCAGTGCGGTGACTTCTCTGTCCAGTACAGGCATGTCGTTCAGCCGCATGGACGAGAAGGAGAGGCAGCAGGCTCTAGTGGAGGAGCAGGCCAGACTGCAGGCCCTCAAGGTACAGGTAACACACCATTACACCGATATACTGGGACACATACACACAGCTGTGTTTTCCTGAAATTTCAGGACTTTTTGCCCCTTACCCTAACTCCAAAACCCCTAGCCCCTTACCCTAACTCCAAAAACCCCTAGCCCCTTACCCTAACTCCAAAACCCCTAGCCCCTTACCCTAACTCCAAAAACCCCTAGCCCCTTACCCTAACTCCAAAAAACCCTAGCCCCTTACCCTAACTCCAAAACCCCTAGCCCCTTACCCTAACTCCAAAAACCCCTAGCCCCTTACCCTAACTCCAAAAACCCCTAGCCCCTTACCCTTACCCTAACTCCAAAACCCCTAGCCCCTTACCCTAACTCCAAAACCCCTAGCCCCTTACCCTAACTCCAAAACCCCTAGCCCCTTACCCTAACTCCAAAACCCTTAGCCCCTTACCCTAACTCCAAAACCCCTATCCCCTTACCCTAACTCCAAAACCCCCTAGCCCCTTACCCTAACTCCAAAACCCCCTAGCCCCTTACCCTAACTCCAAAAAACCCTAGCCCCTTACCCTAACTCCAAAACCCCTAGCCCCTTACCCTAACTCCAAAAACCCCTAGCCCCTTACCCTAACTCCAAAACCCCTAGCCCCTTACCCTAACTCCAAAACCCCTAACTCCAAAACCCCCTAGCCCCTTACCCTAACTCCAAAACCCCTAACTCCAAAACCCCCTAGCCCCTTACCCTAACTCCAAAACCCCTAACTCCAAAAACCCCTAACTCCAAAAACCCCTAGCCCCTTACCCTAACTCCAAAAACCCCTAACTCCAAAAACCCCTAACTCCAAAAACCCCTAACTCCAAAAACCCCTAACTCCAAAAACCCCTAACTCCAAAAACCCCTAACTCCAAAAACCCCTAACTCCAAAAAACCCTAACTCCAAAAAAACCTAAACCTAACACTTAAGCTTAAAACAGCATTTCAACAAATTCAGGACCTGAAAAAAAGTCCTGCCTTTTCAAAAATGTTCTTGTTTTCCTACCCTGTCAGGACATTAAGGTGAAATGTTAGGACATTGGGGTCCTGATAAGGTAGCAAAACAACTGTTCGTACACACACACACACACACACACACACACACACACACGAAGAAGGGGTTAGAAGGGGATCACAGATACACTAAACATTATTACAACAGTACACAATTTTACACTACATTGATACACAAAACACCATTTAACTTGGGAGAAAGTGATACACGAAATAACAAAAAACCATAACGCTAGTTATATTCAGATTGAACTACCTGAAAGCATCGCTGGAGGTTTCACACACTCAAGCTGTTAGAATGAGGTAGCGGGGAAAAGTCAAACAGAGCTTGCTGGGCTCCACATGTTGTGGATTATTTTGTGTTTAATTGATACGACCGCCGTGTGCATTTTGTTTTAGTTCAACTCTGTGGATGGTGAAAGGCCAATGCATCAGAGAGTTATAGTCTAGCTAGCAAATAGTCCTGCAGAAAACATGTTGACATTTCACATTTTCCAGCTGAAGGTTTTTTAGTTTGCCTTGGAGCGCTCTATAACTGACATTGGTTCTCTCATAATGCATTCTATAAACTCTGGTTGAGAGAAAAAAAAAAGATATATATATATTTTTTATCAGAGCAAGGCTAAAACATGTTAGTAATGTAAGGTGTGTTAGCCAATAGGAGAGCAGCAGTTGGAGTGTTTGACAGTGTTTTTCTCTCTTCCTCCAGGACCAGCGTCTGAAGGAGATAGGCGTGTCCACTCCTCCCTCTGCCTCCCCCAGTACACAGTCTATGGGCAGTGTCAACACCAACCAGGCCATGGAGCTATTCAACACACCATCCACCAATAGGTAGGTTATAACTAGCTTATGACAGGTTATAGGTGGTTATAACAGTTAATATACATAGTTATAACAGTCTATGGGCAGTGTCAACACCAACCAGGCCATGGAGCTATTCAACACACCATCCACCAATAGGTAGGTTATAACATGCTTATGACAGGTTATAGGTGGTTATAACAGTTAATATACATAGTTATAACAGTCTATGGGCAGTGTCAACACCAACCAGGCCATGGAGCTATTCAACACACCATCCACCAATAGGTAGGTTATAACATGCTTATGACAGGTTATAGGTGGTTATAACAGTTAATATACATAGTTATAACAGTCTATGGGCAGTGTCAACAGCAACCAGGCCATGGAGCTATTCAACACACCATCCACCAATAGGTAGGTTATAACATGCTTATGACAGGTTATAGGTGGTTATAACAGTTAATATACATAGTTATACAGTCTATGGGCAGTGTCAACAGCAACCATAGTCCCAAGTGCCCTGATCAAATCAAATAGACAGAATGAATTGAATTAACATTATTGCTGTTTAGAAATGCTGTGGTTCACGTGACCAGTTTTTATCGCTCTGTGTACGTCAAAGCTGATATTTGCGCATATGAAAGATATATGATTTGATTACTTGATCGGGTTTGTTTTCTTGGCTTAATCGTTGCTAGCAGTCCTCTTTAAAGATGCATGGATAAAGTAGAAGGGCAATTTGAATCACATTTACTCACTCATTGATTCTCCCTCCCCTCCCCTCCCTTCCCCTCCCCTCCCCTCCCTCCCCTCTCCTCCCTCCCTCCCTCCCTCCCTCCCTCCCTCCCTCCCTCCCTCCCCTCCCCTCCCCTCCCCTCCCTCCAGCATGCCCAACCTCAGTAGTGATCTGTTTGACCTGCAGCCAGTCTTCATCCCTGCTGTCCAGAGCACTCCTTCCATCTCTACAGCTGCCAGTGCCTGGGGAGGTAGAGCGCACACACTTACACATACATGCATGCACGCTGCTAATATACAAAGGATAACACACACATACACACACACACACACACACACACACACATATACACACACACACACACACACACACACACACACACACACACACACACACACACACACACACACAGTTTTCGTAGTTTGTTTTTCTCAGTTAACCTCTGGAACTTCAGGTTCAGAAGGAGGGCAGAGATACAGTGAGTTTAAGCTGTGTATTATCACACACAACGCGTGGAAAACCCGTTGTCCTGACAAGCCTCTTAACTTTAGACTTCAGGGGTTTTATTTCTATCTCTGAATACAGGTGGCTTTTTAAATTGTAAAAAAAGATGTATTTCCTGTGTCTGAGTTCACTCTATTCATGTATTCAGTCATTCATCCGTTTATCCATTCAGTCATTCATCCATTCATCTAGCCACCGTTTTATTTCCTGTTAAACACTCAAATGCGTCTTATGTAGCCGCTAAGACAGTGTTATAACCTTTACATCAGTGTTATGTAGCTCTTATGATGGCCCCATGCTTTGTTCCCTAGCAACAGAGATGAAAATATAAAGATGATTTACTGAGAGTCAGCCAGTGCTTCCCCTGTGTTCACAATGTCTTCCGCCTAAAGCCAGTTTTATGTAGCCCTTACAACAATCTTATGACCTCTGTCTCCTAGGTGCTGCTGCGCAAGCTGAGTCCTCCATAAGTGTAGATTTTGACGCTGTGTTTGGGGGCGGGGCTAGAGGAATAGCCAATAACGGCGTGCAGCCAGCCGCCGATGGTAAAGAGAGACAACCATACATTCTGACTAAATGAATAACTCTGTCTTGGTTTAGCTTACTGCCTATGATAACAACAACTAGCTACTAGACTTGGCAACCTTTTTTAGTTCTGGTTTGGTTCAGTTTTCTGGCTTGGTTTGGCTATGTGTTGCTAACAAACTAGTCCTTGGTAGACGTGGGATTCAGCTTTAGGTCCTACTACCACTGTTTCATCTTGCATCGCTGTGTGTGTGTTCGGTCATCTCATTCCATTCCCATTCGTCTGTCACCCATCCATTTGTTGTCCTTCACACCGTCCCTCCATCCCACACTCCACACAGACAGCCCGTCTCTTCAGAGGCACTGAGGCACTACCTTTCCATTTGTTCTCCTCTCTTCATATATTCTCCTCTTTCCTCTACTGCCTCTATTCTCTGTCTTAGCCCCTTCAAACACTAAGCTAACAGTTAACTCTTCTTTCTTTTCTTTTTTTTTGCGGGGGGGGGGGGGGGTGTTCGAAGCTCTCTTCCTCTCTCTCTCTTCCTCCTCGCTCTCTCTCCTCGCTCTCTCTCTCTCTCTCTCTTACTGAGTATGCTAGTTTTCTCTGATCCCTCCCCTCTGTTTCCTGCTGAACGAAGCAGGAAGTTCATACTTTATGAACGTGGAGTCCCAAATGGCACACTATTCCTCATTTAGTACACTACCTTTGACCAGGCTCCATAGGGCTCAGGTCAAAAGTAGTGTAGTATGTAGGGAATAGGGTGCCATTTGAGACACTTGGCAATGTCAGCACACTCCAGAAGCTTCCTAACCAAATATTATTCCTGCTTTTTTCTTCTTCGCTCCTTTGCTTTTTTTCTCTTAGTGAAGTGGTGGGAGGAGATGGAGGGGTGGGAGGAGATGGAGGAGATGGAGGGGTGGGTGGGAGGGGATGGGTGGGAGGAGATGGAGGGGTGGGAGGAGATGGAGGAGATGGAGGGGTGGGTGGGAGGGGATGGGTGGGAGGAGATGGAGGGATGGGAGGAGATGGAGGGGTGGGAGGAGATGGAGGAGATGGAGGGGTGGGTGGGAGGAGATGGAGGGATGGGTGGGAGGAGATGGAGGGGTGGGAGGATCAGCTCTCCCTCTGTCTTTTTCTCTCCTCCTCCTTCCATTCCCCTCTATTGTCCTCCTGTCGGCCTGGCTACACTTATTTATCTCTTTGCTCCTTTCTCTATCCCCTTTTCACTGTTTCCTCCTCTTTTTCCATTAGTCCTCTCTCTCTCTCTCTCTCTCTACCTCTCTCTCTACCTCTCTCTCTCTCTCTCTCTCCTCACTCTCCTCTCTCTGTCTCTCTGTCTCTCCTCTCTCTCTCTCTACCTCTCTCTACCTCTCTCTACCTCTCTCTCTCTCTCTCTCTCTCTCTCTCTCTACCTCTCTCTCTCTCTACCTCTCTCTCTCTCTACCTCTCTCTCTACCTCTCTCTCTGTCTGTCTCTCTCTCTCTCTCTCTCTCTCTCTCTCTCTCTCCTCTCTCTCTCTACCTCTCTCTCTCTCTCTACCTCTCTCTCTCTCTCTACCTCTCTCATCTCTCCTCTCTCTCTCTACCCCCCTCTCTCTCTCTCTCTCTCCCTCTCTCTCCTCTCGCTCTCTCCTCTCTCCTCTCTCTTCTCTCTTCTCTCTCCCCTCTCCTCTCTCTCTCTCTCTCTCTCTCTACCTCTCTCTACCTCTCTCTCTCTCTCTCTCTCTCTCTACCTCTCTCTCTCTCTCTCTACCTCTCTCTCTATACCTCTCTCTCTATACCTCTCTCTCTCTCTACCTCTCTCTCTCTCTACCTCTGTCTCTCTACCTCTGTCTCTCTCTCTCTCTCTCTCTCTCTCTCTTTCTCTCCCCCCTTAGTCTCTCCCAGTAGATGGTATTGTGTCCCCATTAACAGAATGAGTACCAGACCAGGGTTTTAGTAATGAAATTTAACATTTACACAATGAATTGCTCAATTTCCCATTGACTCTCACTGCTGTATAACTACACCAATCAACCCTGTATACAGTAATACAGTACGTGTGTGTTGCTATACTGCCCCCTTGGCTGCCAGAATACACAGCCTCAATCAGCGTAATGACTTCACAACGTGACAACCACCAGCACATAAATCCATCATAACACAAACACAGCTACGTCTGCTGGGCCTAGAAATAGGATACGTAGAAAGGACAAAGCTACTGTTTTAGTCCAGAAACAGACTTAATAGAATCTATCAGCGTAATGACTCCACAACATGACAACCTCGAGCACATAAATCCATCATAACACAAATATATCTAGCTACTCGGGCTAGAAATAGAGTAGAAACAACCATTTCTCATAATGCGTCTGCTGTGACTGACTAGAAATGGTAGAAGTAGATGGGTTATGTCTACTGTTTTAGTCTAGAAATGGAATTAATATAATCTATCAGCGTAATGACTCCAGAACATGACAGCCACAAGAACAGAAATCCATCATCACACAAATACAGCTACCGCCCCTGAGGCTGAGGCCTAGAAATACAATGAATAGACGGGACACAGCTACTGAGCCCTGAGCATAGAAATCAAAGGAATGGAACACCGCCTTTTGACTGCATGACTGTCATGATATCCTACAACCTGATCCTACTCCCCATCCTTCTCTCTCGCTCTCTCTCGCTCTCAAACTTGAGTCAAACCTTTCCTGCATCCAGTGCTTCTCTTTTAACCTCATAACCCATCTGTGTGTGATCGTGACCTACGCTTTGTATAATGCAGATATCTTTGTCTAATCTCTGTGTGTGTGTGTGTGTGTATAATGTACCTACTTGTCTTTGTGCTGTGTGTGTGTGTATATGAAGTACGAATGTGTGTGGTGTGTGTGTGTGTGTGTATATGACGTACTAATGTGTGTGTGTGTGTGTGTATATGAAGTATGAATGTGTGTGTATATGATGTACTAGTGTATGTGTGTATATGAAGTACTAATGTGTGTGGTGTGTGTGTGTGTATATGATGTACTAATGTGTATATGATGTACTAATGTGTGTATGAAGTACTAATGTGTGTGTGTGTGTGTGTGTATATGTGAAGTACTAATGTGTGTGTGTGTATATGAAGTGTGTGTGTGTGTGTGTGTGTGTATATGAAGTACTAATGAGTGTGTATATGAAGTACTAATGTGTGTGTGTGTGTGTGTGTGTATATGAAGTACTAATGTGTGTTTGTGTGTGTATATGAAGTACTAATGTGTGTGTGTGTGTATATGAAGTACTAATGTGTGTGAGTGTGTGTATATGAAGTACTAATGTGTGTGTATATGAAGTACTAATTTGTGTGTGTATATATGAAGTACTAATGTGTGTGTGTGTAAATGAAGTACTAATGTGTGTGTGTGTAAGTGAAGTACTAATGTGTGTATATGAAGTACTAGTGTGTGTGTATAAATGAAGTACTAATGTGTGTGTATGTATATATGAAGTACTAGTGTGTGTGTGTGTGTGTGTGTGTATGAAGTACTAATTTGTGTGTATGTAAATATGAAGTACTAATGTGTATGTGTGTATATGAAGTACTAATGTGTGTGTATGTATATAAAGTACTAATGTGTGTGTATATGAAGTACTAATATGTGTGTGTATATATGAGGTACTAATGTGTGTGTGTGTGTGTATATATGAAGTACTAATGTGTGTATATGAAGTACTAATGTGTGTGTATGAAGTACTAGTGTGTGTGTATAAATGAAGTAATAGTGTGTGTATGAAGTACTAGTGTGTGTGTGTATAAATGAAGTACTAATGTGTGTCTGTATATGAAGTACTAATGCGTATATATGAAGTACTAATGTGTGTCTGTATATGAATTACTAATGCGTATATATGAAGTACTAATGTGTGTCTGTATATGAAGTACTAATGTGTGTGTATTAAGTACTAGTGTGTGTGTGTGTGTGTGTGTATAAATGAAGTAATAGTGTGTGTGTATGAAGTACTAGTGTGTGTGTATGAAGTACTAATGTGTGTGTATATAAAGAACTAATGTGTGTATGTATATGAAGTACTAATGTGTGTGTGTATATGAGGTACTAGTGTGTATTTGTGTATTAATTAAGTACTAGTGTGTGTGTGTGTATATATGAAGTACTAGTGTGTATGTGTGTATTAATTAAGTACTAGTGTGTATGTGTGTATAAATGAAGTAATAGTGTGTGTGTGTGTATGAAGTACTAGTGTGTATTAATTAAGTACTAGTGTGTATGTGTGTATAAATGAAGTAATAGTGTGTGTGTGTGTGTATAAATGAAGTAAAAGTGTGTGTGTGTGTGTGTGTGTGTGTGTGTGTGTGTGTATGAAGTACTAGTGTGTGTGTGTGTGTGTATGAAGTACTAGTGTGTGTGTGTGTGTGTGTGTATGAAGTACTAATGTGTGTGTATATGAAGTACTAATGTGTGTGTATATAAAGTACTAATGTGTGTATGTATATGAAGTACTAGTGTGTGTGTATATGAAGTACTAATGTGTGCGTATATGAAGTACTAATGTGTGTGTGTGACGTACGTGTGTGTGTGTGTGTATATATGAATTACTAATATGTGTGTATTAATGAAGTACTAGTGTGTATGTGTGTATTAATGAAGTACTAGTGTGTGTGTGTGTATATATGAAGTACTAGTGTGTATGTGTGTAATGTATTAACCTGTGCCTCTATCTCTGTGTCTTCCAGGGTTTGATGCTCTAGGGGACCTGCTGAAGCCCACAGTGTCCAACCATAACCAGGCTCCCCCCATGGCCCTCCACCACCCTCACCCCGGTCAGCCCCATCCAGGGTACCACCCAGGGGGCAAGCTGCTGGCCAACGACCTGGACTCCTCCCTCGCCAACCTCGTAGGCAGTGAGTACTGTACAGAGACACTCTTTCTCCTTTTCTCCCCTCTCTGCCTCCTCCATTTGTTTCTGTCTTTCGCTTTGTGCATTCTGCTTACTCCTCATGTGTCTCTCTTCTCTTCCCCCTTGGTCTCTCTCTCTCTCTTCTCTTCCCCCTTGGTCTCTCTCTCTCTCTTCTCTTCCCCCTTGGTCTCTCTCTCTCTCTTCTCTTCCCCCCCTTGGTCTCCCCCTCTCACTTCTCTTCTCTTCCACCTTGGTCTCTCTCTCTCTCTTCTCTTCCCCCTTGGTCTCTCTCTCTCTCTTCTCTTCCCCCTTGGTCTCTCTCTTCTCTTCCCCCTTGGTCTCTCTCTCTCTCTTCTCTTCCCCCTTGGTCTCTCTCTCTCTCTCTTCTCTTCCCCCCCCTTGGTCTCCCCCTCTCACTTCTCTTCTCTTCCACCTTGGTCTCTCTCTCTCTCTTCTCTTCCCCCTTGGTCTCTCTCTCTTCTCTTCCCCCTTGGTCTCTCTCTCTCTCTTCTCTTCCCCCTTGGTCTCTCTCTCTCTCTCTTCTCTTCCCCCCCCCTTGGTCTCCCCCTCTCACTTCTCTTCTCTTCCACCTTGGTCTCTCTCTCTCTCTTCTCTTCCCCCTTGGTCTCTCTCTCTCTCTTCTCTTCCCCCCCTTGGTCTCCCCCTCTCACTTCTCTTCTCTTCCACCTTGGTCTCTCTCTCTCTCTTCTCTTCCCCCTTGGTCTCTCTCTCTCTCTTCTCTTCCCCCTTGGTCTCTCTCTTCTCTTCCCCCTTGGTCTCTCTCTCTCTCTTCTCTTCCCCCTTGGTCTCTCTCTCTCTCTTCTCTTCCCCCTTGGTCTCTCTCTCTCTCTCTTCTCTTCCCCCCCTTGGTCTCCCCCTCTCACTTCTCTTCTCTTCCACCTTGGTCTCTCTCTCTCTCTTCTCTTCCCCCTTGGTCTCTCTCTCTCTCTCTTCTCTTGCCCCCCCTTGGTCTCCCTCTCTCACTTCTCTTCCCCCTCTCACTTCTCTTCTCTTCCACCTTGGTCTCCCCCTCTCTCTTCTCTCCCCCCTTGGTCCATTGGATGACCTAATGGTAGTGGCTGGCCCTAGTAGCTGCCAGAGGTTTGGGCAGGCAGGGAGAGGACAGTGAGAAGGGAACCCAGTAGGGATCCACTGATCGCAGGCTGCTACTCCTACTGTATATTTAGGAGGCTTCACTACTCCCCAGGGCTGGCTGGCTTTCTGTCTGTCTGGCTTAGATACACTCTCTCTCTCTGGCGATTTTAAATACACCTCACCATCCCCCTCTCTCACTCCTCAGATCTGCAATTCGGAGGAGCCCCAGCCAAGAAGTAAGTGTGTGTGTGTGTGTGTGTGTACATGTGATGTACTGCAGCGTTTTCCCTAGACAATAGAGGGCAATGGCGGTCTGCCATCCTACAGTACTCCAGTCCAGGCAGCCAGTGCTTTATAACACACAATAGACTGCTTCTCGACATGAAACACTAGTAAAATAACTAGTCTAAGTAGTGATAGTCTGACATATGAGTGTTTTTTAATTACAAAACAGTAACGTTGTAGAGACATTGCGTCAATCGACATTTTATTGTCTGGATAATTTGCTTTGTAGCATGTAATGCTGGTTTTGGAACAGACTCACTGCAGTGTTTTCCCAAGACGGGCTGCTGTCCCACTGTCCTGTATTAGGGCCCACCCAAATCAAAGCTTCTGTGGTGCTCAAATCTGTTGGAAACTAAACTGAAACTAAAATAACCTGCCTGTCTGCAACTAAAATAACCTGCCTGTCTGCAGCTAAAATAACCTGCCTGTCTGCAGCTAAAATAACCTGCCTGTCTGCAGCTAAAATAACCTGCCTGTCTGCAGCTAAAAATAACCTGCCTGTCTGCAGCTAAAATAACCTGCCTGTCTGCAGCTAAAATAACCTGCCTGTCTGCAGCTAAAATAACCTGCCTGTCTGCAACTAAAATAACCTGACTGTCTGCATCATTACAATCTGCAGAATTCTACCTGTAACAAGACACACACACAGAGACCTAGTGAAGAGCTCTAACCACATTATAGACATGCAGCTATATACTTTTGTATTATTTTCCTACCTGTAACAGTTGATTCACAATGATATTGGCGTCGGATTGTTGTATTATTACAATGGTGAGTTACAAATATGATGTACTGTTGATTAACGAGTGTGGTGTTTTTGCACGGTGCATTTTGTCTCTGTGTGCTCCGGTGTTCAGGCCAGACATGCAGTGGAGCCAGCCTGGAGAGAAGAGGCTAACTGGGGGACACAACTGGCAGAGCAAGACCATGACTTCCACCACAGCCTGGAACCCTGCTCCAATGGCCCCCGCACCCATGCCTGTACAACACGTGGTGAGTGGTAGTGTGTGTGTGTGTGTGTGTGTGTGTGTGTGTGTGCCGTATCGTCTTAACTAATTTGTCATAACGACTCTGTAACAACTAAACATATTTTATATTTTATCCTTTTAATGAACATCAATAAAGCACACTGCTCCCCTCCCCTGTCCTCTCCTCCCCTGTCCTCTCCTCTCCTTCCCTCTCCTCTCCTCTCCTTCCCTCTCCTCTCTTCCCCTGTCCTCTCCTTCCCTGTCCTCTCCTCTCCTCTCCTTCGCTGTCCTCTCCTCTCCTTCCCTGTCCTCTCCTTCCCTATCCTGTCCTCTCCTTCCCTGTCCTCTCCTTCCCTGTCCTCTCCTTCCCTGTACTCTCTTCCCCTGTCCTCTCCTCTCTTCCCCTGTCCTCTCCTCTCTTCCCCTGTCCTCTCCTCTCCTGTCCTCTCCTCTCCTTCCCTGTCCTCTCCTTCCCTATCCTGTCCTCTCCTCTCCTTCCCTCTCCTCTCCTCTCCTTCCCTCTCCTCTCTTCCCCTGTCCTCTCCTTCCCTGTCCTCTCCTCTCCTCTCCTTCGCTGTCCTCTCCTCTCCTTCCCTGTCCTCTCCTTCCCTATCCTGTCCTCTCCTTCCCTGTCCTCTCCTTCCCTGTCCTTTCCTTCCCTGCACTCTCTTCCCCTGTCCTCTCCTCTCTTCCCCTGTCCTCTCCTCTCTTCCCCTGTCCTCTCCTCTCCTGTCCTCTCCTCTCCTTCCCTGTCCTCTCCTTCCCTATCCTGTCCTCTCCTCTCCTTCCCTCTCCTCTCTTCCCCTGTCCTCTCCTTCCCTGTCCTCTCCTCTCCTTCCCTGTCCTCTCCTTCGCTGTCCTCTCCTCTCCTTCCCTGTCCTCTCCTCTCCTTCCCTGTCCTCTCCTTCCCTATCCTGTCCTCTCCTCTCCTTCCCTGTCCTCTCCTTCCCTGTACTCTCTTCCCCTGTCCTCTCCTGTCCTCTCCTCTCCTTCCCTGTCCTCTCCTTCCCCTGTCCTCTCCTCTCCTATCCTGTCCTCTCCTCTCCTTCCCTGTCCTCTCCTTCCCTGTCCTCCCCTTCCCTGTCCTCTCCTCCCCTTTCCTGTCCTCTCCTCCCCTGTCGTCTCCCCTCCTCCCCTGTCCCCGTGTTACACACACATACACACACCTGAGGAGCAGGGGATGTTATTTTGTCTATAACCGCCTGTCCAGCTGCAGTAGATCGACTCTAGCCAAGACTTTGAGTGCTGAGCTTTGTGCATGTGTGCCAGGGTTTGCGTAACAATTCTAAATGCAATCGCGTGTTAACTGTTTTGATGGCCACGATTTAAAAAATATCTACTATTTTTATTTCTCAACTAATAATTGAAGTGCGTTTCCCATTCAAGTGCAAGGCAACGGTAGGCAGGCTTCAGCGCTTCACACACCACTTTGCAATGAGCTGGAGGCAGTATGCATTTTGAAAACATAGACTTAATTGTTTGAAACTTAAACGTTTTACTACATGTTATGAGGCATGTCTTACCTTGCTTCAAAGTAAAATCTAACCATAGAAACGTGGAGGCAATTATTTTATAAAGATTTCCGTATGCCATTGAAACCAGTAGCCAATTATTATTATTTATTTTTTTATCATTTAACAGACGCTCTTATCCAGAGAGATTTACAGTTAGTGAGTGCATATATTTTTCATACTGTTCTATTGGTTTTCAACTTTCTTTGTCCAGTAGCCAAAGGCCCAATCCTAGTCATATTAGCAACCCATGCTAGTTGTTGCATCTTTAGATCTGTCCTCTTTCAACATTTCTAATGGATATTTTCATCTCTGTCACATGATAATGGTGTTTTCCCACTAATTGCATTGTGGAATGAACATTCGCGCGTAGCTTACTGCCTTGTAGGCATTGCTGCACTTATAACACAGATAGAACAATGAGCCAGATATTTCACCGGGTGTATAAATGTCAAGCATCCGGTTGGCGTTTCCACTCACTACCAAATATGGTGATGAGAGGAAGCCAAGTGGCCGGCAGTGGGAAGCCAAGTGGCCGGCCGACATTCTGTTAATTTTCTCCTCGATAAAAAATGTGATATCAATACAGACTTTACCCTCTGCCAAAGTTTTTTTTAAATTGCATTGTTTAGGAGTGCAAGTGCGAATTGAGTTATTGCGCACTTCACAGAGTAGCCGTTCCCTAACGGAAATATGCAAATAAATGCTAGAACGCGCCAATAGGATCTCGCTAGGTCGTGCTTGGCTCTGCCCACCTCCTTGCTTGTTCTGCCCACTATCATTCAGTTGCTCCCATTGGAAACGACAGGCTCTGGTCTATGTTGGATTAGTTATAAAAAAAATCTTTGCTTATAATGTGAATAAATAATTGTTTAGCTTAAAATGTTGATAAACGTTCTGATCTGTTGCATCAGCCTCATTGCTTTGTTTTTTTTTTGTTTCATTTTTATTACATTTACATTTTAGTCATTTATGTAGCCTAGGCGTACTGGTTATATGAATTTGGGATCTATTGTCCCACAACTGTCCCAGAGTCTGTTTGGAATGGGCTATTTCTTTCTCGACAAGCTGACCAATAGAATAGGTAAACTTTTCTACTACGTGGGATATTAGATTGACATAGGCTAGTGATTTTGCTGTTCGTCACTACATTTTCCTGACGGAAACCCTAGTGCTTGCCAAGACTGAGTGCTGAGCTTGCCAATGCTAAGATTGTACCTCTGATCTCTTCTACAATACGGGCTGACTGTGGAAATCTGTCACTAACCCCTTGCTTCCTTTCTTCCTCCCTCTGTCTGTCTCTCTCCCTGTCTCCCTCTCTCTCTGTGTCTCTCTGTCTCTCTGTTTCTCTGTCTCTCTGTCTCGTTGTTTCTCTGTCTCGTTATTTCTCTGTCTCTCTCTCTCTGTTTCTCTGTCTCTCTGTTTCTCTGTCTCTCTCTCTTCCCTCTCGCTCTTCCCTCTCTCTCTCTCTTCTCTCTCTTGCTCTTCCCTCTCTCTCTCTCTCTCTCTCTCGCTCTTCCCTCTCTCTCTCTCTCTCTTCCCTCTCTCTCTCTCTCTCTCTCTCTCTCGCTCTTCCCTCTCTCTCTCTCTCGCTCTTCCCTCTCTCTCGCTCTTCCCTCTTTCTCTCTCGCTCTTCCCTCTCTCTCGTTCTTCCCTCTCTCTCTCTCGCTCTTCCCTCTCTCTCTCGCTATTCCCTCTCTCTCTCTCGCTATTCCCTCTCGCTCTTCCCTCTCTCACTCTCTTCCCTCTCTCACTCTCTTCCCTCTCTCTCTCGCTCTTCCCTCTCTCTCGCTCTTCCCTCTCTCTCGCTCTTCTCTCGCTCTTCCCTCTCTCTCTCGCTCTTCTCTCTCTCTCTCGCTCTTCTCTCTCTCGCTCTTCTCTCTCTCTCGCTCTTCCCTCTCTCTCTCGCTCTTCCCTCTCTCTCTCGCTCTTCCCTCTCTCTCTCGCTCTTCCCTCTCTCTCTCGCTCTTCCCTCTCTCTCGCTCTTCCCTCTCTCTCTCGCTCTTCCCTCTCTCTCTCGCTCTTCCCTCTCTCTCTCGCTCTTCCCTCTCTCTCTCGCTCTTCCCTCTCTCTCTCGCTCTTCTCTCTCGCTCTTCCCTCTCTCTCTCGCTCTTCCCTCTCTCTTCCCTCTCTCTTCTCTCTCGCTCTTCCCTCTCGCTCTTCCCTCTCTCTCTCGCTCTTCTCTCTTCTCTCTTCCCTCTCTCTCTTCCCTCTCTCTCTCGCTCTTCCCTCTCTCGCTCTTCTCTCTCTCTTCCCTCTCGCTCTTCCCTCTCTCGCTCTTCCCTCTCTCGCTCTTCCCTCTCCTCTCTCTCGCGCTCTTCCCTCTCTCGCGCTCTTCCCTCTCTCTCTCGCGCGCTTCCCCCTACCTCTCTCTCGCGCGCTTCCCCCTACCTCTCTCTCTCGCGCTTCCCCCTACCTCTCTCTCTCGCGCTTCCCCCTACCTCTCTCTCTCGCGCTTCCCCCTCTCTCTCGCTCGCGCTTCCCCCTCTCTCTCGCTCTTCCCCCTCCCTCTCTCTCTCTCTCTCTCTTCTCTCTCTCGCTCTTCCCTCGCTCTCTCTCCCCTCGCTCTCTCCCCCCCTCTCTCTCTTCCCTCTCTCTTTCTCTCTCTTCCCTCTCTCTCCCCTCTCTCTCTCTCTCTCTCTTTTTCCCCTCTCTCTCTCTGCGTCTTTGCCATGCAGAATGGGATATTCTATGCCGGTTATGTAAGTAGTAGGGTGGGATCCAAATGGTTCCCTATATAGTGCACTACTTTTCATCCAGAGGCCTATTGGCCCTATGGTTTGTTGAGAGAATTCTGGTCTTTGTTCCGATTCTCTGCCCTTCACCCAGAAGTGTACACTCACTCCTCATGAATTTAAAAGCATTAGATTGGTGTAAGCATGGCTGGAGGAAGTTTCCACCCTATTTCTTACACCAGTCCATTTGTTTTAAATCCTTAAGTGTGCACTTCGGGTCAGTATCAGCTCAGTGTGATCTCTCCCTCCCTGCATTCCTCCCGTACTTGTTGTTTGTGTTTTAAAGATACACTGTATATACAAAAGTATGTGGACACCCCTTCAAATGAGTGGATTTGGCTATTTCAGCAACAACCCTGCCAAGCCGCACAGCTTTTTACCTGTGGTTACATGTAGTTTATTTTACCTCTTTACCTGTAGTTGTTTATTTTACCTGTAGTTGTTTATTGTACCTGTATTTATCTGTAGTTTTATTTTACCTGTATTTACTTGTAGTTTATTTTACCTGTATTTATCTGTAGTTTTATTTTACCTGTATTTACATGTAGTTTAATTTACCTATAGTTTATTTTACCTGTATTTTTTTGTGGTTGTTTGTACCTCTAGTTTATCTTACCTGTGTTTATCTGTAGTTAGGTTACATGTAGTTTATTTCACCTCTTTACCTGTAGTAGCTTATTTCACCTGTAGTTGTTTATTTTACGGATTTACCGGTAAATGGTAAGAAGATGGCACCGACAGACACGGCAGCTCTGCTTCTAGCTACTACGCAACTTTGCAGTATTTTGTTTTTTTTTGTGTTATTTCTTACATTATTAGCCCAGAACGTTTTTTGTGTTATTACATAAGCCGGAAATAACTTTTGGATATCAGAGCGGCGGGAACTCACCAGCATTACGACCAGGAATACGACTTTCCCGAATTGGATCCTTTGTTCGTACCCCCCAGGGCAATTGAACTTATCCCATAGGCTGCTCCAAGACGGCGCCGGCGGAGAAGAGGTATTCGGAGTGGACTTCTAGTCCGACTCAGGGGGCGTGCGCACCATCCACCGCTTCCGAGTATATTACTCGCTAATGTTCAGTCTCTGGACAATAACGTACACGAGCTCAGGGCAAGGATCTCCTTCCAGAGAGACATCAGGGACTGTAACATACTCTGTTTCACGGAATCATGGCTCTCTCCGGATATACTGTCCCCGTCCATACAGCCAGTTGGGTTCTCAGTACATCGCGCAGACAGGAATAAAGAACTCTCTGGGAAGAAGAAATGTGGTGGTGTATGTTTCATGATTAACTACTCATGGTGTGATTGTGATAACGTACAGAAACGTAAGTCCTTTTGTTCACCCGACCTAGAATACCTCACAATCAAATGCCGACCGTATTACCTCCTTCGGTTATAGTCACAGCCGTGTATATTCCCCCTCAAGCCGATACCACAACGGCCCTCAAGGAACTACACTGGACTTTATGCAAACTGGAAACCACATATCCTGAGGCCACATTTATTGTAGCTGGGGATTTTAACAAAGCAAATTTGAGGAAAACGCTACCGAAGTTCTACCAACACATTGACTGTAGTACTCGCGCTGGAAAAACACTTGACCACTGCTACTCCGCCTTCCGGGATGCCTACAAGGCCCTCCCCCGCCCTCCCTTCGGCAAATCAGATCACGACTCCATTTTGCTCCTCCCTTCATATAGGCAGAAACTCAAACAGGAAGTACCTGTGCTAAGGTCTATTCAACGAAGGTCTGACCAATCGGAATCCATGCTTCAAGATTGTTTTGATCATGCGGACAAGGGATATGTTCCGGGTAGCCTCTGAGAATAACATTGACGTATACACGGACATGGTGACTGAGTTCTTCAGGAAGTGTATAGGGGATGTTGTTCCCACTGTGACTATTAAAACCTACCCAAACCAGAAACGGTGGATAGATAGCAGCATTCGGGCAAAACTGAAAGCGCGAACCACTGCATTTAACCATGGTAAGGTGATTGGGAATATGGTTGAATACAAACTGTGTAGTTATTCCCTCCAAAAGGCAATCAAACAGGCAAAATGTCAGTACGGAGACAAAGTGGAGTCCCAATTCAACGGCTCAGACACCAGGGTCTACAGACAATCACGGATTACATAGGGAAAACCAGCCACGTCGCGGACGCCGACGTCTTGCTCCCGGACAAGTTAAACACCTTCGCCTGCTTTGAGGATAACACAGTGCCACCGACACAGCCCGCTACCAAGGACTGTGGGCTCTCGTTCTCCGTGGCCAATGTGAGTAAGACATTTAAGCATGTTAACCCTCGCAAGGCTGCCGGCCCAGACGGCATCCCTTGCCGCTTCCTCAAAGCATGCGCAGACCAGCTGGCTGGTGTGTTTACGGACATATTCAATCTCTCCCTATCCCAGTCTGCTGTCCCCTCTTGCTTCAAGACGTCCACCATTGTTCCTGTACCCAAGAAAGCAAAGGTAACTGAACTAAATGACTATCGCCCCGTAGCACTCACTTCTGTCATCATGAAGTGCTTTGAGAGGCTAGTTAAGGATCATATCAAGTCTACCTTACCTGACACTCTAGACCCACTTCAATTTGCTTACCGCCCCAATAGATCCACAGACAATGCCATCGTACTGCACGCTGCCCTAACACATCTGGACAAGAGAAATACCTATGTAAGAATGCTGTTCATTGACAATAGCTCATCCTTCAACACCATAGTACCCTCCAAGCTCATCATTAAGCTCGGGGCCCTTGGTCTGAACCCCACCCTCTGCAGCTGGGTCCTGGACTTCCTGACAGGCTGCCCCCAGGTGGTGAAGGTAGGAAACAACAGCTCCACTTCGCTGATCCTCAACACAGGGGCCCCACAAGGGTGCGTGCTCAGCCCCCTCCTGTACTCCCTGTTCACCCATGACTGCGTGGCCACGCACGCCTCCAACTCAGTCATCAAGTTGGCAGACGACACAACAGTAGTAGGCCTGATTACCAACCATGAGACAGCCTACATGGAGGAGGTGAGGGCCCTGTCGGAGTGGTGCCAGGAAAGTAACCTCTCCCTCAACAAAACGAAGGAGTTGATCGTGGACTTCATGAAACAGCATAGGGAATACGCCCCTATCCACATCGACGGGACCGCAGTGGAGAAGGTGAAAAGCTTGAAGTTCCTCAGCGTACACATCACTGACAATCTGAAATGGTCCACCCACACAGACAGTGTGGTGAAGAAGGCGCAACAGAGCCTCTTCAACCCCAGGAAGCTGAAGAAATGTGTCTTGGCCCCTAAGACCCTCACAAACTTTTACAGATGCACAGTTAAGAGCATCCTGTTGGGCTGTATCACCGCCTGGTACAGCAACTGCACCACCCGCAACCGCAGGGCTCTCCAGAGGATGGTGCAGTCTGCCCAACGCATTACCGGGGGCAAACTCCAGGATACCTACAGCATCCAAAGTCACAGGAAGGCAAAAAAGATCACCAAGGACATCAACCACCCGAGACACGGCCTGTTCACCCCGCTATCATCCAGAAGGTGAGGTCAGTACAGGTGCATCAAAGCTGGGACTGAGAGACTGAAAAACAGCTTCTATCTCAAGGCCATCAGACTGTTAAATAGCCATCACTAGCCGGCTACCACCTGGTTACTCAACCCTGCACCTTAGAGGCTGCTGCACTAAAGTATTCAGACCCCCTGACTTTTTCCACATTTTGTTACGTTACAGCCTTATTCTAAAATGGATTAAATTATTTTCCCCCCTCATCAATCTACACACAGTACTCCATAATGACAAAGCAAAAATACGTTTTTAGAAATGTTTGCTAATTTATACAAATGTTAAAACAGAAATACCTTATTTACATAAGTGTTCAGATCCTTTGATATGAGACTCGAAATTAAGCTCAGGTGCATCCTGTTTTCATTGATCATCCTTGTTTCTACAACTTGATTGGAGTCCACCTATGATAAATTCAATTGATTGGACATGATTTGGAAAGGAACACGTCTATATAAGGTCCCACAGTTGACAGTGCAGTCAAACAGACAGGCCTGGATGAGATCTTTAAGGTCAGGGCCCTCCGTAAGGCTCACAAAATCATTTTAGACCCAAGTCACCCCCTGTACCTGGACTTTGAATTACTCCCCTCTGGGCGTAGGTATAGGGCACCCCTCAGCAGGAAAAATAGAACGAGACAATCATTTGTGCCAGGTGTGATATCCCTCTTAAATAGCTCGGGCAAATGTTCCCATTGACCCCGTAAGGCCAGCAGGCTAGTCTTTGTTTTAAATGTTTTAAATGTTTTATTTCTTATTTCTTACTTTTATTGGTGCGTGACTGTTATTGAAAGTTGTATTGTCAATCTTGTTTTGTATTTAACGCCACTTTAAATGTGTACATGACACTGCAACAAAATTTCCCCATGGGGACAATAAAGTAAGTAAGTAAGTGCATGTCAGAGCAAAAACCAAGCCGTGAGGTCGAAGGAATTGTCCATAGAGGAGCGAGACAGGATTTTGTCGAGGCACAGATCTGGGGAAGGGTACCAAACAATTTCTGCAGCATCCTCAAGAACACAGTGGCCTCCATCATTCTTAAATGGAAGAAGTTTGGAACCACCAAGACTCTTCCTAGAGCTGGCCGCCTGGCCAAACTGAGTAATCGGGGGAGGAGAGCCTTGGTCAGGGAGAATAACCTTGGTCACTCTGAAAGAGCTCCAGAGTTCCTCTGTGTAGATGGGAGAACCTTCCAGAAGAACAACCATCTCTGCAGCACTCCACCAATCAGGCCTTTATGGTAGAGTGGCCAGATGGAAGCCACTCCTCAGTAAAAGGCACATGACAGCCCGCTTGGAGTTTTCCAAAAGGCACCTAAAGACTCTCAGACCATGAGAAACATGATTCTCTGGTCAGATGAAACCAAGATTGAACTCTTTGGCCTGAATGCCAAGCGTTACGTCTGGAGGAAACCTTACACCATCCCTACGTTGAAGTAGTGGGATTGTGGGGATGTTTTTCAGCGGCAGGGACTGGGAGACTAGTCAGGATCGAGAGAAAGATGAACGGAGCAAAGTGCAGAGAGCTCCTTGATGGAAACCTGCTCCAGAGTGCTCAGGACCTCAGACTGGGGCGAAGGTTCACCTTCCAACAGGACAACGACTCTAAGCACACAGCCAAGACAATGCAGGAGTGGCTTCAGGACAAGTCTCTGAATGTCCTTGAGTGGCCCAGCCAGAGCCCGGACTTAGCTGTGCAGTGACACTCCCCATCCAACCTGATAGAGCTTGAGAGGATCTGCAGAGAAGAATGGGAGAAACTCCCCAAATACAGGTGTGCTGCCAAGCTTGTAGCGTCATAACCAAGAAGACTCAAGGCTGAAATCCCTGCCAAAGGTGCTTCAACAAAGTACTGAGTAAAGGGTCTGAATACTTATGTAAATGTAATATTTCAGTTTTTTATTTGAAATAAATGTACCAACATTTTAAAAAAAACCTGTTTTTGCTTTGTCATTATGGGGTATTGTGTGTAGATTGAGGGGGGGGGGGGGGGGGGGGGAGTAATCAATTTTAGAACAATGCTGTAACGTAACAAAATGTGGAAAAAGTAATGGGGTCTGAATACTTCCCGAATACGCTGTACATAGACATGGAATCACTGGTCACTTTAATGGGACACTAGTCACTTCAATAATGTTTACATACTGCCTCACTCATTTCATATGTATATACTGTATTCTATTCTACTGTATTTTTGTCAATGCCACTCCGACATTGCTCGTCCTAATATTTATATATTTCCTAATTCCATTCTTTTACTTTTAGATTTGTGTGTATTGTTGTGAATTGTTAGATAGTACTGCACTGTTGGCACTAGGAACACAAGCATTTTGTTACACCCGCAATAACATCTGCTAAATATGTGTTTGACCAATAAAATTTGATTTGGATTTTGTTCATTTTACCTTTAGTTGTTTATTGTACCTGTAGTTTATTGAACCTGTATTTATTTGTTGTTTATTTTACCTGTATTTGTCTTTAGTTTTTAACTATAGTTAATTTTTCTTTACCTGTAGTTTATTGTACCTTTATTTACCTGTATTTTATTTTACTTGTATTTATTTATATTTTATTTGACCTGTATTTACATGTAGTTGTTTAGTTTACCTGTAGTTTCTGTCCTGTATTTGTCTTTAGTTTATTTTAACTATAGTTTATTTTTTCTTTATTTACCTGTAGTTTATTTTATCTGTATTTATTTGTTTATTTTACCTGTATTTACATGTACACTGCTCAAAAAAATAAAGGGAACACTTAAACAACACAATGTAACTCCAAGTCAATCACACTTCTGTGAAATCAAACTGTCCACTTAGGAAGCAACACTGATTGACAATACATTTCACATGCTGTTGTGCAAATGGAATAGACAACAGGTGGAAATGATAGGCAATTAGCAAGAAACCCCCAATAAAGGACTGGTTTTGCAGGTGGTGACCACAGACCACTTCTCAGTTCCTATGCTTCCTGGCTGATGTTTTGGTCACTTTTGAATGCTGGCGGTGCTTTCACTCTAGTGGTAGCATGAGACGGAGTCTACAACCCACACAAGTGGCTCAGGTAGTGCAGCTCATCCAGGATGGCACATCAATGCGCGCTGTGGCAAGAAGGTTTGCTGTGTCTGTCAGCGTAGTGTCCAGAGCATGGAGGTGCTACCAGGAGACAGGCCAGTACATCAGGAGACGTGGGGGAGGCCGTAGGAGGGCACCAACCCAGCAGCAGGACTGCTACCTCCGCCTTTGTGCAAGGAGGAGCAGGAGGAGCACTGCCAGAGCCCTGCAAAATGACCTCCAGCAGGCCACAAATGTGCATGTGTCTGCTCAAACGGTCAGAAACAGACTCCATGAGGGTGGTATGAGGGCCCGACGTCCACAGGTGGGGGTTGTGCTTACAGCCCAACACCGTGCAGGACGTTTGGCATTTGCCAGAGAACACCAAGATTGGCAAATTCGCCACTGGCGCCCTGTGCTCTTCACAGATGAAAGCAGGTTCACACTGAGCACGTGACAGAGTCTGGAGACGCAGTGGAGAACGTTCTGCTGCCTGCAACATCCTCCAGGATGACCGGTTTGGCGGTGGGTCAGTCATGGTGTGGGGTGGCATTTCTTTGGGGGGCTGCACAGCCCTCCATGTGCTCGCCAGAGGTAGCCTGACTGCCATTAGGTACCGAGATGAGATCCTCAGACCCCTTGTGAGACCATATGCTGGTGCGGTTGGCCCTGGGTTCCTCCTAATGCAAGACAATGCTAGACCTCATGTGGCTGGAGTGTGTCAGCAGTTCCTGCAAGAGGAAGTCATTGATGCTATGGACTGGCCCGCCCGTTCCCCAGACCTGAATCCAATTGAGCACATCTGGGACATCATGTCTCGCTCCATCCACCAACGCCACGTTGCACCACAGACTGTCCAGGAGTTGGCGGATGCTTTAGTCCAGGTCTGGGAGGAGATCCCTCAGGAGACCATCCGCCACCTCATCAGGAGCATGCCCAGGCATTGTAGGGAGGTCATACAGGCACGTGGAGGCCACACACACTACTGAGCCTCATTTTGACTTGTTTTAAGAACATTACATCAGTTGGATCAGCCTGTAGTGTGGTTTTCCACTTTAATTTTGAGGGTGACTCCAAATCCAGACCTCCATGGGTTGATAAATTTGATTTCCATTGATAATTTTTGTGTGATTTTGTTGTCAGCACATTCAACTATTTAAAGAAAAAAGTATTTAATAAGATTATTTCATTCATTCAGATCTAGGATGTGTTATTTTAGTGTTCCCTTTATTTTTTTGAGCAGTGTAGTTGTTTATTTGACCTGTATTTATTTATGGTTTATTTGACCTGGATTTACATGTAGTTGTTTAGTTTACCTGTAGTTTATTTTACCTGTATGTATGTGTAGTTTATTTTACTTGTATTTATCTGTAGTTTATTTTATTTATATTTATTTATAGTTTATTTGACCTGTAGTTTACCTGTTTACATTTAGTTTTTAGTTTACCTGTGGTTTATTTTACCTGTATTTTATCTTTATTTATTTGATTTGTCCTGTATTTGTCTTTTATTTTATTTTAACTATAGTACATTTTTTCTTTATTTACGTGTAGTGTATTTTACCTGTATTTTATTTATTTATTGTTTATTTTACCTGTAGTTGACCTGTATTGATGAAGCAGTGGTCATGGAGGTCATCCCCTCAGTTTGACCTTTAAATGTTACCTCTCCCTTCACCTGTGTACACAGGTATTTCATTCCATCTCAGCCCTGTTAACCAGGTCTCTCTCTCCTCCCAAACAGGCTCCAGCTCCTATGGCTTTCCCCATGACCACACCGCAAGTGCCTATGTATGGAATGGTGAGTGCTGCTCACACGGAACCAGATTAATACGCCTTCACATGTATAACCTAGTATGTATTTTGCGTGTATGTATGACCGTGTTCTGGGGTGGTCTAGCACTTAGGGATGCTCCAGTCAGGCCCGCATCCTTCTGACGCATAACTTCTTTCCCAACTTTCCTGTCTCTCACCGTCTTCACCCATAAAAAAAAAAAAATAAAAAAAAATAAGTAATCAACAAAAAATGTAAAAGTTGATCTGTCTTTTCCTCCCCAGGTCCCTCCTCAGATGGGTCAGATGGGGGGTGTTCAGGTGATGGCCCCCCAGCCCATGATGTACAACCAGCCTGTACTCAGACCCAACAACCCCTTCGCCCCCATGCCTGGAGCCCAGGTGACCCCCCCCCCCCCCCCAACAAACCCTACAACACTGTTATGCCCCATCCCCTGAACTCAAGTAATCCTACTTGACCTACACCCTTAATCCAAACCCCTTTATGGCCCAGCTACCACAAGCCCTACAATTGTAGAGCCAAACTCACAACCCCATTTTTTCCCCTGCAGTTTAGAGTCTTTTCTGCCATTTCCCCTCACTGACTTTTCTTCCTCTTTCTCTCTTCCTCCCTTCTTTCTCTCCGTCTCTCTTTCAGATGCAGTTTATGTAATTTCATCGGGGGGTGGGGGGCAGAGTGCCAAAAGTGACGGCCAAAAAAAACACACAGTGAACAAACGAAGAATAGAGGAACGAATGAATGAAAGACGGAGGGACAGACAGAAGAAAAACCAACCAACACCAAATACAGAGAGGAGAGGGAGAGGGAAGAAAAATAACAGGATGAACCCGGGACATGGAGGATAGAAGGATAGAGGAGAGAGGAGGGGAGTGTGTATGATGTCAAAAAGGCTTACATCTCTGTCTGAAACAGCCCTCCCCCCAAAACAAACAAACAAACAAACAAACAACAACAACGGAAGCCCATAATTAGGTGGAATGGATAATAATGGTAATTTTGAGTAGACAGTGTGAAGGGGTCAGGGGTGAAAGGTCATAGGTTCGTTGCACTTAGGACCAGTGTTTACATTATGAATTCTCTGTGTTGGGTTAGTTTGTGTTCTGTTACCTTCTTTAGTCTTTGGTGTAGATAGATAGATAGATAGATGGCTTAGGCCCTGTTACAATTACTGGGAATTCTTCAAGGTTGTAGGTATGTTACTGAGCTGATATTGAGCACTTTGTCACGCAGAGCGAACTTCTTTCTTCAAGGAAAAAAGTCACCAGTTAAAGCAGTTTTTTTTTTTTTTTCAACTTTCTCACTGTTACTGATATTCATCAACAGGGTGGAACCAAAATCCCATAGCACTGTTTGTCCCTGCTCGCTAGCCATCCTTGACTGTTTGGTAGTTAAGAAAAGCACTTAAGGTCTGTATGTTACCGATGGGAGATGTTTCAGACACGGAGAAGCCTTCACCAGGTGTAATCAGACTGGATAGAAAACATTAAGGACCCCCCCCTCTACCTTCACCATTATCCTACCATCGATCAGACTGGATAGAAAACATTAAGGACCCCCCCCCCCCCCCCTCTACCTTCACCATTATCCTACCATCGATCAGACTGGATAGAAAACATTAAGGACCCCCCCCCCTCTACCTTCACCATTATCCTACCATCGATCAGACTGGATAGAAAACATTAAGGACCCCCCCCCTCTACCTTCACCATTATCCTACCATCGATCAGACTGGATAGAAAACATTAAGGACGCACCTTCACCATTATCCTACCATCGATCAGACTGGATAGAAAACATTAAGGACCCCCCCCCCCTCTACCTTCACCATTATCCTACCATCGATCAGACTGGATAGAAAACATTAAGGACCCCCCCCTCTACCTTCACCATTATCCTACCATCGATCAGACTGGATAGAAAACATTAAGGACCCCCCTCTACCTTCACCATTATCCTACCATCGATCAGACTGGATAGAAAACATTAAGGACCCCCCCCTCTACCTTCACCATTATCCTACCATCGATCAGACTGGATAGAAAACATTAAGGACCCCCCCCCTCTACCTTCACCATTATCCTACCATCGATCAGACTGGATAGAAAACATTAAGGATCCCCCCCCCCCTCTATCTTCACCATTATCCTACCATCGATCAGACTGGATAGAAAACATTAAGGACCCCCCCCCCCCCTCTATCTTCACCATTATCCTACCATCGATCAGACTGGATAGAAAACATTAAGGACCCCCCCCCTCTACCTTCACCATTATCCTACCATCGATCAGACTGGATAGAAAACATTAAGGACCCCCCCCTCTATCTTCACCATTATCCTACCATCGATCAGACTGGATAGAAAACATTAAGGACCCCCCCCCCTCTACCTTCACCATTATCCCAACTCTCAGCCGCTTCTCATGTCTACTCTGTCTGTCCATGGAGAGAGCTAGGGAACTGTTGAGCGTATCTGAAATGGCACCCTATTCCCTATCAAGTGCACTACTGCCCTAAGGGTCCTGGTTAAAAGTAGTTCTCTATATAGAGGATAGGCTGCCATTTTGGGACGCATTAATCCCTCCTCTCGCTACGGCTTCTATCTTGTAGAAACAGTTTCCTCATCCTACTGTGTCCTTGAATGTTGACGGATTCATGCTTACACACACGCACGCACGCACACACGCACGCACACACGCACGCACGCACGCACACACGCGCACGCAGGCAGGCAAGAACATGTGTATAGAGATATACATACACACACACACACACACATACATACACACACACACACACACACGTGCAGAAACCCACACTGAACAATGTTAGATTTTTCTGGAATTATTCTGGTGGTAATAATGTCTAATTTTGTTTTTAAAATTTGTTTTTTAATCATAATGTCCATTACTCACGATGTCATATTGTTTTAAAGCAATGCTCTGTCAATTTTCCTCCCAGCTGTCAAGATGTCATATGAAAGGATGTCAAAGTAACTTTTGGTGTCAAAGGATGATATTGTACAACTGTTGATGAGTCTTCAACACAACTCCCATAATGGGGGGGTGTTTCTTGATGGCTTTCTTTTTAACAGATCTGTGTGTCAATAAGGTTGGTACTGGTTCACACTGAATGAACCTAATTGCCAAGGGTAACTTTATTGTTAAAGACTTTTGGGGCACATTGACTTGAAATGCACAGCCTAATATTGGTTTGATCACACTCTGGGTCCCATATGTTTTATGAAAGGATGTCAATGTAACTGAACTATTGGTCTCAATTAAAACAGGTGTAGGTGTAACATCTTTCAGCCAAAATATCCATTGCTACAATTTCCACTGTTGTAATTTCTCTGTGTAAAACACATTGGTGTGTTTTCCTGTGTAACACTCATGCCATGCTGTTTTCTGTAGATTTCCTATATATTGGGAGCCGGTTTGTTTCCTATATCTTCGTAGCCTGGGTGCCGGTCTGTTTCCTTTGTCTTGGTAGCCTGGGTACCGGTCTGTTTCCTATATCTTGGGAGCTTGCTTCTGCTCTCTTGCCAACTCCTTGTGGAATTGTCATGCAAAATGATGACGGTGGAGTAGGCAAAAGCACAAACAGACCTGTGACCAGGCTAATATCTTGGCGCTGAAGTTGATGACCCTATGCCCCCTGGTGACGTTACATGAACCTAATATTTGTTTTCTTCTTTGAACAAGCTGAAATGTTCCACTGATGTGATGATCTATGACACGGCAGAACTTGATGAAAGAAGGAGTTGGTTATAAATGAGTGAATACACATGCAGGTCCCTAAGTCAAACCCTTCCCCCTGTCCCAGTACACATTACCAGTATACCTACCTAGCAAATAGTCCAGTTCTGTGGTGTGTCCAATCCTGTCCACTGTTTTATAGATATAGCCTAGAATCTCACTTAGAATTGTCTAGAATCACTGTGTCTCTTCAGGCTAGTAGATAGCTCTCTTGGCCTCTTGTCACTGTCTAGTATGTACAGCTCTAGATTATTCCTCTGGTCTCGCCCAATGCCTGGTAGATTATAGCTCTAGAATATTCCCCTCCATTGTATACTGTTAGGTAGACCCAGCTCTAGAATATCACCCATCTTGTATACTGTCAGGTAGACCCAGCTCTAGAATATCACCCATCTTGCTGTCTCTTCTTCATTCTCCTGTAGATACAGCTTTAAAATCTTTAGAATCCCCTCTTCTGACTTACTGTTTTGCTGGGCTCTATCATTGTCCTTCACTGCTTCTGCTGTGAGTGGGCATGTCCACTCCGGTGTCCGTCAATCCTAGAAACTTTAAAACTGTCTTGGATTGGATCATATGCATCGATAGCCAATCGGACGATACTTGGTGCTTTTTATGTCCAGTTTTGTTGTTGGTGGAACTGAACTATCCACAATGGCTAAGGGACATACAGTTGAAGTCGGAAGTTTACATACACTTAGGTTGGAGTCATTAAAACTTGTTTTTCAACTACTCCACACATTTCTTGTTAACAAACTATAGTTTTGGCAAGTCGGTTAGGACATCTACTTTGTGCATGACACAAGTAATTTTTCCAGCAATTGTTTACAGACAGATTATTTCACTTATAATTCACTGTATCACAATTCCAGTGGGTCAGAGGTTTACATACACTAAGTTGACGGTGCCTTTAAACAGCTTGGAAAATTCCTGAAAATTATGTCATGGCTTTAGAAGCTTCTAATAGGCTAATTGACAACATTTGAGTCAATTGGATGTGAACCTGTGGATTTTTTTCAAGGCCTACCTTCAAACTCAGTGCCTCTGCTTGACATCATGGGAAAATCTAAATAAATCAGCCAAGACCTCCACAAGTCTGGTTCATCCATGGGAGCAATTTCCAAACGCCTGAAGGTACCACGTTCATCTGTACAAACAATAGTACGTAAGTATAAACACCATGGGACCACGCAGCCGTCATACCGCTCAGGAAGGAGATGCGTTCTCCTAGAGATTAATGTACTTTGGTGTGAAAAGTGCAAATCAATTCCAGAACAACAGCAAATGACCTTGTGAAGATGCTGGAGGAAACCGGTACAAAAGTATCTATATTCACAGTAAAACGAGTCCTATATCGACATAACCTGAAAGGCCGCTCAGCAAGGAAGAAGCCACTGCTCCAAAACTGCCATAAAAAAAGCCACGGTTTGCAACTGCACATGGGGACAAAGATTGTACTTTTTGGAGAAATGTCCTCTGGTCTGATGAAACAAAAATAGAACTGTTTGGCCATAATGACCATCGTTATGTTTAGAGGAAAAAGGGGAAAGCTTGCAAGCCGAAGAACACCATCCCCACCGTGAAGCACGGGGGTGGCAGCATCATGCTGTGGGGGTGCTTTGCTGCAGGAGGGACTGGTGCACTTCACAAAATAGATGCCATCATGAGGAAGGAAAATTATGTGGATATATTGAAGCAACATCTCAAGACAGATCAGTCAGGAAGTTAAAGCTTGGTCACAAATGGGTCTTCCAAATGGACAATGACCCCAAGCATACTTCTAAAGTTGTGGCAAAATGGCTTAAAGACAACAAAGTCAAGATATTGGAGTGGCCATCACAAAGCCCTGATCTCAATCCTATAGAAAATGTGTGGGCAGAACTGAAAAAGCGTGTGTGAGGAAGGAGGCCTACAAACCTGACTCAGTTACACCAGCTCTGTCAGGAGGAATGGACCAAAATTCACCCAACTTATTGTGGGAAGCTTGTGGAAGGCTACCCGAAACGTTTGACCCAAGTTAAACAATTTAAAGGCAATGCTACCAAATACTATTTGAGTGTACTTCTGACCCACTGGGAATGTGATGAAATAAATAAAAGCTGAAATAAATACTTCTCTCTACTATTATTCTGACATTTCACATTCTTAAAATAAAGTGGTGATCCTAACTGACCTAAGACAGGGAATTTGTACTAGGATTAAATGTCAGGAATTGTGAAAAACTGAGTTTAAATGTATTTGGCTAAGGTGTACGTAAACTTCCGACTTCAGCTGTACGTAAACTTCCGACTTCAGCTGTACGTAAACTTCCGACTTCAGCTGTACGTAAACTTCCGACTTCAGCTGTACGTAAACTTCCGACTTCAGCTGTACGTAAACTTCCGACTTCAACTGTATATCATCCTTATAAAGGATGAGGCCTGTAGTCTCTGTTTAAAGGAGAGCGTCGCTATAGTAGCACCTGTTTTAAGGGGGGTTGAGTGGTGGTGGTCATTTGGAAGTTAAGGACCCCTCAATCTTTGCGGCCCAAAACAGATGTCCTTCTCTGGACTCCTCGGATTCATACAGTCCCTGAATCTGGTGGGCATGGAGCTCTGGGTAGAAGTTGGTCTGTTAGGCCCAGATCTAGGATCAACCCTAACTTCCATTAGGCGAGAACTGCAAAGCGGACCGTAGGTTCAGTGTCTAGCGACAACTATCGCTGCGTCCCAAACGCCATCCTATTCCATATGTAGTGCACTTCTTTTGACCGGGACCCATAGGGCTCTTGTCAAAAGTAGCACACTATATAGGGAAAAGGGTGCCATTTGGGATGCAACCTTTGTTTGGCACTGAAGTTGATGAGCACAATTTTTCTTTCTCCTGAATTTATCACGTCTTGTGTTCGTTCTCCAGTTGGTCGATATTTTTTAAAATTTTGTTTTGTTTTGTTTGGATTCCATGCATTAAAACAATGTGTAAAACAAGTCCTGCCTGTAAATGGAGGTGTTTAAATTTGAGCTGGTTTCAAAATGGTGGAATGGCAGAGAGAGTGATAGTGACTTCTTCTCTCCTCCTTTATGAATGTATGGTTGTGATGTCTTGTTGTCCTAGCTACACCTTAAAAGCTACCCTGGTGAAACCAGACGGAAACGTTAGCATATCAGCTTGGATTCCAGGCTAGTTAAAAACATGATCTGATCTACTCTGTCGTCTGTCAAAACTCGTTGAAGTGTCTGGGTTGTCATAAACAGGCACACCTGACCTGACCTGCTACAGGAACAGGCACCCCTAACCTGACCTGCTACAAGAACAGGCACCCCTAACCTGACCTGCTACAGGAACAGGCACCCCTAACCTGACCTGCTACAGGAACAGGCACCCCTAACCTGACCTGCTACAAGAACAGGCACCCCTAACCTGACCTGCTACAAGAACAGGCACCCCTGACCTGACCTGCTACAAGAACAGGCACCCCTAACCTGACCTGCTACAGGAACAGGCACCCCTAACCTGACCTGCTACAGGAACAGGCACCCCTAACCTGACCTGCTACAAGAACAGGCACCCCTAACCTGACCTGCTACAAGAACAGGCACCCCTGACCTGACCTGCTACAAGAACAGGCACCCCTAACCTGACCTGCTACAAGAACAGGCACCCCTAACCTGACCTGCTACAAGAACAGGCACCCCTAACCTGACCTGCTACAAGAACAGGCACCCCTGACCTGACCTGCTACAAGAACAGGCACCCCTAACCTGACCTGCTACAAGAACAGGCACCCCTAACCTAACCACAGACCTAGCCAATCTCAATGGTCTTTCCTTGATTCCTTGCATCCTCTCTTATCAAAATGCATTGGAGGTGGAGGTCTGAGGGGGGTGTAGCCAGACACTTTTACTTTTCCAAAGATGCCATGTTACTTTTAATTGTATTGAAATTGGTCTTTTTGATAATATCTGCAAGCGACGCACCCTCTGTTGGTGAGTCCCTGTCATATGAGACAGGTGTGTGTCAGTCAACCTGAAACGCAACAAGGAAGAGGGAAAGGAAGAGTGAGGCTTTTGGGTTTTTTATGAATGGATACATTTTTGATAAATCTCTCTGTGAAATGTATTCGTTTATCCGTTAAAAAACGGATAAATTCCCTCATTTTCAGTCGGTGTGTTCATTCAAAGATCTTCCTGTGCACCTTCTTTTTTTTTTTTTTCTATATGTTTTTTGGAAAACAACTACCCTTCTGACTGTTGCCTGGTGATAACTATGTAAATATAAACAAACAAACACAATGTGTCCTAAATGCCAACCTGTTCGCTATAGAGTGCAATTCTTTGTGAACTATGTAGGGAAGCGGTTGCCATTAGGGACCTAGACACACACCCATCTGCTACAATGTTATTCTGTTTTTCTTTTTGTTTTATTTTTTCTGAACCTGAGCGATAATTGCATCATGCGGTATATATAATACCCAATGGGGAAGGAAGGAAGGAAGGAAGGCGATTGGCTGCATGTCTACAGGTCATCAATGAATCAGCCAATTTGATCAGTTGTTGATCGATTGATTGGTCATCAATGATGCCAAATGATTCAGAGAATCACACTTTCGTCTCTGATTCTTCTTCCTTCTCTTTGTAAATGTTTATTTATTTATGCAGAAATATAAGGATTTTATTAAGCATGGAAATAATACAAAACGAACGTTTCAGAATATAAATCAATTATGGGCTTTTATTTTACTTACTGCGTTTATTTTAGGGATTTTGTTTTTATCTTTTTTTTAAAGAAATAAAGTCATTTTCCATTCCTTTAGTGTTTTGTGATTTTTTGTTGTTCTGTTTCAAAACCACACACAGAGTTCCAAGGTCAAGACGGTATGCTATTGAAAATGGTTTGGTGTTACAGTGTAGGTCAAGGGGATGGCGTACTGTAGGCCTTAGTGTGTCCAGTTTTGTTATATTGTTTGTCCCAAGAAAGCCAATAATAAGCCAACATTATTAGCGACAGGCCTTAGTCCAAACTACCAGGACACACACACAGCCAGGGCAGGAGAGAGGAATGCCAAGCCACCGCTAGATGAGGACTGACAGCGGAAGAGAGGGAGGACAAAGCGAGAGGGGCACGACTGGTGGCTGTTTTTATCATTCATTCAGCCAGGCCAAGGAGACATCCCCTCTCTCCCCCCTTTCTCTCTCCTTTTTCAGTCCTTCTGGATCTCTCTCTCTCTCGTTCCCTCACTTATCTTCTATCCTGGAGAAAGTTCTGGAAGTTCCATACGGGATTAAGGTTCCGAAGAGGAGGAATATTTACGAGAAGACAAACTAACTAAGGCCAGCATGGCGTTGCTATGCTACAACAAAGGCTGTCGAGAGAAGTTTGATACAGACAAGAACAAGGATGGTAAGAAGACCGCTTACTTCACTTAAACTCAAAACACTTTACTTTAGCTCAAACACACTGAGGTTTTTCACTGAGCAAGTAATACTGTGGTAGTACTCTGGTTGTAATTAATATATAGTATATTTTAAGAGTTAGTGTGGTTATAGTATTGGGTATATTGGTGGTCTAATGTCTAAAGCTAGACTAGGTTTTGAATGGGTAAATGTAGAGAGATGAGAATTTGTCTATTTATTGTGTGTGTAACTTGTAGTCACCCACACAGATTCCTGTGGGCCAGACCGATTTGGAGATGAGGGGTGTCTTTCACAGAACTCAAATTGGCGGTTTCCCATACCCAGAACCAGCCTACTACTGGTCTATAAAAATATATAATGCTCAATGGAGAACCTCCAGTTGATAGTTATTTTTAGTCTAGAAATGTTTTGTTGATAGTTTAGTGTCTCTGTTAGGAACACAGTGTGCTAGAGTAGTAGTCATCCAAACATTGACGTAAAGCGTCATGTCTGGGGGAAACCTGGCACCATCCCTACGAAAAGCATGGTGGTGTCATGCTGTGGGGATGTTTTTCAACAGAATACTGAGGAAAGGGTCTGAAAACTCGTGTAAATGTAATATTTCCCTTTTTATTTTTAATACATTTACAAACATTTCTAAAAACCTGTTTTTGCTTTATCATTATGGGGTATTGAGTGTAGATTGATTAGGGGGAAAAACTATTTAATACATTTTAGAATAAAGCTGTAACGTAGGGGTCTGAATACTTTCCAAATGCACTGTACAGGAGTTTATCAAAATTGGGTTTGTTTTCGAATTCTTTGTGGATCTCTGTAATCTGAGGGAAATATGTGTCTCTAATATGGTAATACATTTGGCAGGAGGTTAGGAAGTGCAGCTCAGTTTCCACTTCATTTTGTGGGCAGTGTGCACATAGCCTGTCTTCTCTTGAGAGCCAGGTCTGCCTACGGCGGCCTTTCTCAATAGCAAGGCTATGCTCACTGAGTATGTACATAGTCAAAGCTTTCCTTAATTTTGGGTCAGTCACAGTGGTCAGGTATTCTGCCACTGTGTACTCTCTGTTTAGGGCCAAATAGCATTCTAGTTTGCTCTGTTTTTTGGTTAATTCTTTCCAATGTGTCAAGTAATTCTCTTTTTGTTTTCTCATGATTTGGTTGGGTCTAATTGTGTTGCTGTCCTGGGGCTCTGTGGGGTCTGTTTGTGAACAGAGCCCCAGGAAAAGCTTGCTTAGGGGACTCTTCTCCAGCTTCATCTCTCTGTAGGTGATGGCTTTGTTATGGAAGGTTTGGGAATCGCTTCCTTTTAGGTGGTTATAGAATTGAACGGCTCTTTTCTGGGTTTTGATAATTAGCGGGTATCGGCCTAATTCTGCTCTGCATGCATTATTTGGTGTTTTACGTTGTACACAGGATATGTTTGCAGAATTCTGCATGCAGTCTCAATGTTGTGTTTGTCCCATTTTGTGAATTCTTGGTTGGTGAGCGTACCCCAGACCTCACAACCATAAAGGGCAATGGGTTCAATAACTGATTCAAGTATTTTTTAGCCAGAGCCTAATTGGTATGTTGAATTTTATGTTCCTTTTGATGGCATAGAAGTCTTTCTTGCCTTGTCTCTTAGATCGTTCACAGCTTTGTGGAAGTTACCTGTGGCGGTGATTTTTAGGCCGAGGTATGTATAGTTGTTTGTGTGCTCTAGGGCAACGGTGTCTAGATGGAATTTGTATTTGTGGTCCTGACAACTGGACCTTTTTTGGAACACCATTATTTTTGTCTTACTGAGATTTACTGTCAGGGCCCAGTCCTGACAGAATCTGTGCAGAAGATCTAGGTGCTGCTGTAGGCCCTCCTTGGTTGGGGACAGAAGCACCAGATCGTCAGCAAACAGAAGACATTTGACTTCAGATTCTAGTAGGGTGAGGCCGGGTGCTGCAGACTGTTCTAGTGCCCTCGCCAAGTCGTTGATGTATATGTTGAACAGGGTGGGGCTTAAGCTGCATCCCTGTCTCACCCCATGGCCCTGTGGAAAGAAATGTGTGTTTTTTGCCAATTTTAACTGCACACTTGTTGTTTGTGTACATGGATTTTATAATGTTGTATGTTTTCCCCCAACCCCACTTTCCATCAATTTGTATAGCAGGCCCTCATGCCAAATTTGAGTCAAAAGCTTTTTTGAAATCAACAAAGCATGAGAAGACTTTGCCTTTTTGTTTGTTTGTCAATTAGGGTGTGCAGGGTGACTACGTGGTCTGTCGTATGGTAATCTTGTAGGATGACAATGTCTGTATTTCCAATTTCTTTGATGAAGTCTGGGTTCCTGCTCTTGTCAGCATCATCTAGGTGTTCTCATCTTCCACGAAGATGAATAAAAACAATGCATACATTTATTTTTCATTTAGAGATACAGTGAGGGGAAAAAAGTATTTGATCCCCTGCTGATTTTGTACGTTTGCCCACTGACAAAGAGATGATCAGTCTATAATTTTAATGGTAGGTTTATTTGAACAGTGAGAGACAGAATAACAACAAAAACATCCAGAAAAATGCATGTAAAAAATGTTATAAATTGATTTGCATTTTAATGAGGGAAATAAGTATTTGACCCCCTCTCTATCAGAAAAATGTCTGGCTCCCAGGTGTCTTTTATACAGGTAACGAGCTGAGATTAGGAGCAGACTCTTAAAGGGGAGTGCTCCTAATCTCAGCTTGTTACCTGTATAAAAGACACCTGTCCACAGAAGCAATCAATCAATCAGATTCCAAACTCTCCACCATGGCCAAGATCAAAGAGCTCTCCAAGGATGTCAGGGACAAGATTGTAGACCTACACAAGGCTGGAATGGGCTACAAGACCATCGCCAAGCAGCTTGGTGAGAAGGTGACAACAGTTGGTGCGATTATTCGCAAATGGAAGAAACACAAAATAACTGTCAATCTCCCTCGGCCTGGGGCTCCATGCAAGATCTCACCTCGTGGAGTTGCAATGATCATGAGAACGGTGAGGAATCAGCCCAGAACTTCATGGGAGGATCTTGTCAATGATCTCAAGGCAGCTGGGACCATAGTCACCAAGAAAACAATTGGTAACACACTACGCTGTGAAGGACTGAAATCCTGCAGCGCCCGCAAGTTCCCCCTGCTCAAGAAAGCACATATACAGGGCCGTCTGAAGTTTGCCAATGAACATCAGAATGATTCAGCGGAGAACTGGGTGAAAGTGTTGTGGTCAGATGAGACCAAAATGGAGCTCTTTGGCATCAACTCAACTCGCCGTGTTTGGAGGAGGAGGAATGCTGCCTATGACCCCAAGAACACCATCCCCACCGTCAAACATGGAGGTGGAAACATTATGCTTTGGGGGTGTTTTTCTGCTAAGGGGACAGGACAACTTCACCGCATCAAAGGGACGATGGACGGGGCCATGTACCGTCAAATCTTGGGTGAGAACCTCCTTCCCTCGGCCAGGGCATTGAAAATGGGTCGTGGATGGGTATTCCAGCATGACAATGACCCAAAACACACGGCCAAGGCAACAAAGGAGTGGCTCAAGAAGAAGCACATTAAGGTCCTGGAGTGGCCTAGCCAGTCTCCAGACCTTAATCCCATAGAAAATCTGTGGAGGAAGCTGAAGGTTTGAGTTGCCAAACGTCAGCCTCGAAACCTTAATGACTTGGATCTGCAAAGAGGAGTGGAACAAAATCCCTCCTGAGATGTGTTCAAACCTGCTGGCCAACTACAAGAAACGTCTGTCCTCTGTGATTGCCAACAAGGGTTTTGCCACCAAGTACTAAGTCATGTTTTGCAGAGGGGTCAAATACTTATTTCCCTCATTAAAATGCAAATCAATTTATAACATTTTTCGACATGCGTTTTTCTGGATTTTTTTGTTGTTATTCTGTCTCTCACTGTTCAAATAAACCTACCATTAAAATTATAGACTGATCATGTCTTTGTCAGTGGGCAAACGTACAAAATCAGCAGGGGATCAAATACTTTTTTCCCCCTTACTGTAAGTGTTGACTCATGTGTTTTGTGTGCAGGGTTGGTCTAGTTGTAGGAAGAGGACCACAGACTTCTCGGAGTTCCTGTCTATCAAGGTCAAGGAGAATGTGCCACCAGCTGGGTTCGAACTTGGCCCGCTGAGCTGAAGGCTAAACGTTATAGCCTAGGCATTAGCTCAGGGAACAATATTTGACCTGAGCGCCCATGTCAAATCTTTTCAGACTCCTGAGGGGGAAGAGGTGTTGTCGTGTCTTCTTCACAACTGTGTTGGTGTGTGTGTGGACCATGATAGCTCTTTAGTGATGTGGACACAGAGGAACTTGAAGCTCTCGACCCAAAGTAAATCTGAGCTTTATACAATACACTCAAGAAAAAACGATTATATTTATCATAGTGATTCCGGAGTAAAATTAAAACAGAATAATATGCCTCAAAAACATTGTACAACTATATAGAAACACCTTTAATTGCTGAAATAAGTTCATTAATGAGGAAAGACCAGTCAGTGCAGCGATGTAGCGATGTATTATAGGTAATTCATGTGTAGGGGACTTCTGAGAATGCTTCAGACTGTGTCGATGTGTTTGGACCACAGGTATCAGAGACAGCATCCCGAGTGGACTTTCCTATCGTAGGGCTGCACCCAAAGGCGCCATAGCAACGAGAAGCCCCAGGAGCCTTCGCAGCCGACAGTGACGTCAGACAAGAACGGCGTGAAACACAACAGAGAGGAGATAATTTACCAGGAGCCCAAATCAGCTGAGGCACCGCAGAAGAAGAGACCCAGGTAGGCGTATGTGTGTGTGCTCTTTGCTGGATTTGCTTTAGCATAGAATCTATTGAGACTATAGTTGCTTTAGACTTTTGTTAAAAGGCTTTAACAATACAATACTATTGATTGTCTCTCCTCCAGTTCAGATGAAGATGAGACTAAGCTTCTACAGAAGATGGCCATACAGCAACAAGGCAGAACGAAAGCGGAACGCTAAGCATGTGTCCATCCCATAGCTTCTTCCGTTTCCTGTTACTTCTTCTGGATCAAATCGTTGCAGGGTGTTTCTATGTAAAGGCAGTTTGTTTCAATGCCTCTGTTGACTAATACCACTTCTGTGTTGAAATATAACATTACAGTGATTTGGAAATTCCTTTTTTTTTTTTTGCTGAGTAAGATTTCAGCAGGACATTTAACCCCCCCCCCCCCCCCCCCCCCCCACACACACACACTCTCTCTCTCTCTCTCTCTCTCTCTCTCTCTCTCTCTCTCTCACAGAGAGTGAAGTTGTGTTGCAAGAACACAGGATGCAAAACAGTGGGTGTCTCCTTTGTGTGTGTCTCTCTTTCTCTCTCTGTGTGTGTGTGTGTGTGTGTGTGACTTGTGTGTTACAGAGAAGCAAGTGAAAAACATGAGGTGCAGTGACTCCTGTCTTTTTAGATGATGAATCTGTAGCATTCTGTTGATGCAGGATAACAGCCTATTTTAGGCTCCTGCTCTCTCTTAGTGTTAACTCTCCGGTAATTCAACAGTTTTTACCAGAGCCATATATTTTAGAGTTTGGTCAACTTTAAGAATTTTGAATATTGTTCTAATTCTAGAAATTCAGTTACATAGCATCGTTTAAATATTCCTGTGTAATGTTAATGGGGCGCTAACATGGCTGCCATAGAATGTTGTAGTGTCATGTTAATTAAAGCATCATAATGCAGAAACCTCAATGTCCCAACTCTCTAAATACATGACTCTGGTTTGGACCAGACATACTGTACATTCCAAAGTCCAAACACAGTACACATCCATGACCAAGACACACTGCCAAAGCAAAAGGAAATATTCACATTTAAATTCTTATTGAAAAGACATACACTCCAATCTCAAAGTATCCATAACAAACACACACACTGCCCCAGTACAGGAAATAAAGGGGATTTGAATTCTTCTGGAGAAGTTAAAAGAAGTGCTAAATTAATAAAGCTACCTGATTGATTAAAGGGGTTCTCATAGTGTTGTCGCCATCTAGTGGCCAAAGTTGGTAACATTATTCCCCGTCCCAGGCTGAGCCCACACAATATTACATCCATGCTACATTCACTGCTTGTTAATGACCAGAACGAGAAAGGTCACAGGTGCAAATATCAGCCGGGACGCTACTGTTGTACTAATGCTCTTTAGAAAGACACTTAACCTTGGTTGCGTCCAAAATTATACCATATTCCCTGTAGGGCTCTGGTCAAAAGTAGTGCAGTATGTAGGGAATAGGGTGCCATTTGGGACGTACCCCTTCAGTTGTACTATACCCAGTGTAGATTAAAATATCATGACATGTCACAAAATTCCAACGTTCCGTATTGGAGTGGCCGATGCTTGTTTGTTATTGTTGATACCAAGTAACTGAGACCAGCGGGGAGAGCTGTACACATCACCCTGGAGCGTCGGTCTTCCACGAGGGGCAAGGCAACAACACAATAAAGTTGTTGACTTTTACACACCTGTATTATACAGTACTGCAATATTCTGCCGCAGGTACAGTATTATACAGTACTATTACATACTCCTCTACAAGTATATGTACTGGAGCTGTTGCTCTGTAATGACCATAGACTTTAATGGACCAGGAGGGCTGTACCATGGGCAAACATCGCTGGGTCCAAAAACTGTTCAGTGTCAGCTTCCTGAAATACCGTTAACCCATTGTTAGCCTTTATAACCCTTTATGGCCGACAGATATGGCAGCTCTGCTTCTAGCTCCTAAGCAACTCTGCAGTATTTTTTTTCTTTTTTTCTTTTCTTACATTATTAGCCCAGGAAATTGTTTGTGTTATTACTTACAGCTGGAAATAAATGTTGGATATCAGAGCGGTGGCAACTCACCAGCATTACGACCAGGAATACGACTTTCCCGAATTGGATCCTTTGTTCGTACCCCCCAGGGCAATTGAACTTATCCCATAGGCTGCTCCAAGACGCCGCCGGCAGAAAATAGGTATTCGGAGTTGACTTCTAGTCCGACTCAGGAGGCGTGCGCACCATCCACCGCTTCCGAGTATATTACTCGCTAATGTTCAGTCTCTGGATAATAAAGTAGACAAGCTCAGGGCGAGGATCTCCTTCCAGAGAGACATCATGGACTGTAATATACTCTGTTTCATGGAAACATGGCTCTCTCGGGATATACTGTACCCGTCCATACAGCCAGGTTGGTTCTCAGAACATTGCACAGACAGGAATAAAGAACTCTCCGGGAAGAAGAAATGTGGTGGTGTATGTTTCATGATTAACTACTCATGGTGTGATTGTGATAACATGCAGAAACTCAAGTCCTTTTGTTCACCCGACCTAGAATACCTCACAATCAAATGCCGACCGTATTACCTCCTTCGGTTATAGTCACAGCCGTGTATATTCCCCCTCAAGCCGATACCATGACGGGCCTCAAAGAACTACACTGGACTTTATGCAAACTGGAAATCACATATCCTGAGGCCGCATTTGTGGTAGCTGGGGATTTTAACAAAGAAGATTTGAGGAAAACGCTACCGAAGATCTACCAACACATTAACTGTAGTACTCGCTCTGGGAAATCATTGGACTACTGCTACTCAACTTTTCGAAATGCCTACAAAACCCTCCCCCGCCCTCCCTTCAGCAAATCTGATCACAAATCCATTTTGCTCCTCCCTTCCTATAGGCAGAAACTCAAACAGGAAGTACCCATGCTAAGGTCTATTCTACTCTGGTCTGACCAATCGGAATCCATGCTTCAAGATTGTTTTGATCACACGGACTGGGATATGTTCCGGGTAGCCTCTGAGCATAGCATAGACAAATACACGGATATGGTGACTGAGTTCATCAGGAAGTGTATAGGAGATGTTGTACCCACTGTGACTATTTAAAACCTACCAAAACCAGAAACCTTGGATAGATGCCAGCATTAGCGCAAAACTGAAAGCACGAATAAATAATACATAAATCATTCTCTCTACTATTATTCTGACATTTCACATTCTTAAAATAAAGTGGTGATCCTATCTGACCTAAGACAGGTCATTTTTACTAGAAGTAAATGTCAGGAATTGTGAAAGACTGAGTTTTTAAATGTATTTGGCTAAGTTGTATGTAAACTTCCGACTTCAACTGTATATATACTTTATTCTATTATACTGTATTTTCGTCAATGCCACTCCATTGCTCAATCTAATATTTATATATTTCCGTTATTTTAGATTTGTGTGTATTGTTGTGAATTGTTAGATACTACTGCACTGTTGGAGCTAGGAACACAAGCATTCTGCTAAAAATGTGTATTTTATTTGATAACTCTTTATAAAATGCTAATGTCTGTGTTTCCTTCTGTTCCTGTTGCCATCTTAGTTTTTATTTACATTAAAATCAATTTGAAATGTTGCTCTAAACAGTTAACTGTAAACTCTGGGGTTGACATATTGCTTCTCTCTTTCTCTCTCGTGTAGTATTACAGTAAGAAGCTAGTGTGTAGACCGAATGCGACCATCTATGCCAAGAACGCCAACCCTGAAATGTCCTAGGTTGAGACTAACCACACCGTGGTATCTATACCAACCCTGAATTGGTGACATCAGCGACTGATGAGGAGTGGGAGAAACTGATTGTCCAGAATCTTCCAGAAGCGTATGATATGCCCGTGTTAGAAGATTAAATTGATTAGTTGAGTGATTACTTTTATTGTCCGTCACCGACGGTTAAGGTCAAAAGGATGGTCTGACTAGCTGTGAGAGTGATTGTTGTTAGATGAATAGAATAATACTTTGTCCATTTTCCGTACAGTCCTAGGAATGGTATGGCTGTAAGACTGTTACTGGTTTTTAATATATAAAGAAATTGTATTTTACTTTGTTTATGTAATGATCTCTACTGTATGCACAGATACAAATTAGAAATATAAATCTGTTATAGATGAGTTTATCGTCTTCTACCCTCCGGTACAGTGTCCATATTAGGACATTGTCAGGCATCAGATATCTGTTATCAGACAAATCTGGGTCAGAATCAATGTCCTAATATGGACACCATACTGTGGGTTCATTGTAATGAAATGAGAAAGGCCTACTGTATTGAAAAGTCAATCTGCTACATACTTTCTGTTTGAGTGTGATGGTAAATGTGCCTATGCTGTAATATTCATTAAAACAAAGGAGAAACTCCATCTGTCCAACGTGCATTATGTGCACTCTGCGGACACACACACACACCTCTGGACACATTTTATTTCAGCCTCTGTTTCTCTCTAGGCCACGCATGATTAGATAGCACACATAAATAGGTTAGGACCGGAGTTCAATCAAAGCAAAGGCCTGTTGTCGACGAGCGCACTGCACGCTGCGGACATCGGCTCGATGGTAAATTACCTTTGAAAGTCAAGTGCAGCGCGCTAGTCGTTAACAACGCACCTTTTGATTGAAACCCAGCCTAAATTCTCTGATAATGATAATCATTAGCCTGTAAAATCATAGCTTATATTCATGATCATCGTCTTACTGGCAACGTAAACATTTCTGTCGCGTAACCTGTCAAAATAACGGTTTGGCTCTGAGATAAAATAATGTATATTTGGAACACTCAAATCAAGTCCAATGCATGATGATGAGATCAAAGATTCACGATTCAATTCACAATCACATCCCTTCTTATCAATTTATATAATTAAATAGATAGCATAATATACAACAATTTGACACTTAGAGGACTACAGAATAATTTTTAGGCCCAAAGGCTGACCTCCCAGCCTGGTTACAGCGATCAACCAGCACAACAAATTAACAGCACAATATGATTAAACATCTTTGAACAAACAACGTGCAACATCAAGTCCAGCTTTGAGCATTGCAGAGCAGAGTCCGTTCAGTTGTGTTTGTAGGGGGGGGGGGGGGGGGGGGGGGGGGGGGGCGTTCACAAGACAAAGTGAGTTGCGTTCACAAAAACTTGCTGTCATATAAACAACAAAAGCCATATTACATGTTGCATACATGTAGTCCAACAGACCGCTTCCAAATCGTTTCCCAATGACTTGATTGTTATGTTGTTGCATTGTTGTTGCGTTCTCCGTACCTCTCAGTACCTTGGCGGTTGACTGCCATATATTTTATGTCACACAAAGATGTAATACTGTTCAGTAGCGATATCCTAGTCCTGCGCAACAGACGCAGCAACAGTAGCTAAGGAATGGTTGGCGTAACATTGGAGTAACCTTGCAGTAAAGCTGTCGTGAAATGTTGGAGAATACAGTTTTCCATGAGATTAGGCTGTGTGTAGACAGAACATTAGGGTTGCAAAATTCCTGTAACTTTCCCAAAATTCCCAGGTTTTCCAAACATCCTCGTTGGAGGACTTCTAGAAAAACTGGGAATTTTGGGAAAGTTACCAGAATTTTGCAACCCTGCAGAACATATACAGTACAACGAACCCTTAATAAATATATATATATATATATATATATATATATATATATATATATATATATATATATATATATATATATATATATTACCAGTCAAATGTTTGGACACACCTACTCATTCAAGGGTCTTTATTTTTACTATTTTCTACATTGTAGAATAATAGCGAAGACATCCAAACTATGAAATAACACATATGAAATCATGTAGTAACCAAAAAGAGTTAAACAAATCAAAATGTTTTTAATATTTTAGATTCTTCAAAGTAGCCTCCCTTTGCCTTGATGACAGCTTTGCACACCCTTGTCATTATCTCAACCAGCTTCAAAAGGAAGTCAGTCATCTGGAATACATTTCAATTAACAGGTGTGCCTTGTTAATTTGTGGAATTTCTTTCCTTCTAAATGCGTTTGAGCCAATCAGTTGTGTTGTGTTGTGACAAGGTAGGGGTGGTATACAGAAGATAGCCCTATTTGGTAAAAGACCAAGTCCATATTATGGCAAGAACAGCTCAACTAAGCAAAGAGAAATGAAAGTATATCAGTACTTTAAGACATGAAGGTCAGTCAATCCGGAACATTTCAAGAACTTTGAACGTTTCTTCAAGTGCAGTCGCAAAAACCATCAAGCGCTATGATGAAACTGGCTCTCATGAGGACCACCACAGGAAAGGAAGACCCAGAGTTACCTCTGCTGCAGAGGATAAATTCATTAGTTAACTGCACCTCAGATTGCAGCCCAAATAAATGCTTCACAGAGTTCAAGTAACAGACACATCTCAAAATCAACTGTTCAGAGGAGACTGTGTGAATCAGGCCTTCATGGTCGAATTGCTGCAAAGAAACCACTACTAACGGACACCAATAAGAAGAAGAGACTTGCTTGGGCCAAGAAACACGAGCAATGGACATTAGACCAGTGGATCTAAAAAATGAGTCCAAATGGGAGATTTTTGGTTCAAACCGCCGTGTCTTTGTGAAACGCAGAGTAGGTGAACGGATGATCTCCGCATGTGTGGTTCCAACCGTGAATCATGGAGGAGGTGTGATGGTGTGGGGGTGCTTTGCTGGTGACACTGTCAGTGATTTATTTAGAATTCAAGGCACACTTAACCAGCATGGCTACCACAGCATTATGCAGCGATACGCCATCCCATCTTGTTTGCGCTTAGTGGGACTATCATTTGTTTTTCAACAGGACAATGACCCAACACACCTCCAGGCTGTGTAAGGGCTATTTGACCAAGAAGGAGAGTGATGGAGTGCTGCATCAGATGACCTGGCCTCCACAATCACCCGACCTCAACCCATTTGAGATGGTTTGGGATGAGTTGGACCGCAGAGTGAAGGAAAAGAAGCCAACAAGTGCTCAGCATATGTGGGAACTCCTTCAAGACTGTTGGAAAAGCATTCCAGGTGAAGCTCGTTGAGAGAATGCCAAGAGTGTGCAAAGCTGTCATCAAGGCAAAGGGTGGCTATTTGAAGAATCTAAAATATTAAATACATTTAGATTTGTTTAACACTTTTTTGGTTACTACATGATTCCATATGTGTTATTTCATAGTTTTGATGTCTTCACTATTATTCTACAATGTAAAAACCCTTGAATGAGTAGGTGTGTCCAAACTTTTGACTGGTACTGATATCTATCTATCTATCTATCTATCTATCTATCTATCTATCTATCTATCTATCTATCTATCTATCTATCTATCTATCTATCTATATCTTTTAACATTTGTTTGGTTATATTGTATATTACATTTTAACACACATTGATCTCTGTATAGATTTGTCATAAATAGGACGGAGAGGGACCGTTGTCATAGCAATAAAAACCACAAGTGAAAGGTCACTTTACAACACAATCAGTGTTCTTTAAGTTTGGCTTTGTAAAGTGCAAGGCAACATACAGTAAACTTGAACGACACAGTAAAATGAACGACACACACAGTGTCGTTTGCACACACACACACACTCGTCGTATGTCATTTAAAACCACTGCGCTCGGTACGAAACTTTCCACACATGTACAGGGACCTCATTAAAGCCTCTATTTATGAGAGCAGCATGCTATTGGTACAGAAGCACATTCATATAGCTAACACTTTATCTGACTGACTATAAACACCATCATTTAAAGCTTGTTCAGCATTTAAATTGATTAAATAAATGTTCACGATATTACAGGACGTTGTAATAAATGTTGTATCCATTTACTAAAATTAATAACGTAAGTCATGAACTATCTATTAACATGGTACAAGCAGTCTATAGAAGTGTCTTCGAATAAAGCGTTACCGAATTTCTACAAGAGAATATATATATATATATATATATATATATTCCATTGAGATCGTTAGGGAATGTATACGCTCATGGTGAAAGTTAGTCCTAACTACAGACCTAGGATCAGATTTCCCTCCCCTAATTCTAATCTTGACCTTAGATCAGTGTCTAGGGGCTACGTCTTCCATCTCATAGGATGGTTAAGAGTGGAAGGCATGCATGCAGGGATGGAGACATCCGATGGTCATAGTGGCTTGGGTATTACAGTAAGTAGCTACCGTAAGTACCGTAGTATCTGGCCATTGAATAAGTCACATGTAGACCCGTCATCCCACCAATATTCACAAGGTAATACGGTAATACAAGTCCACATGTAGTACATTCCTCAATGTGACTCTGCAATAGTATATTTGTTTTACATTTAAGAGTCTCCAGTTCAGTAGGTGAGAATAAGATGAGATGTTTCCATTGTTGTTGTTCATTGACATTTTTGTTCTTACGGCGATAGGAACAGAAAGCAAAGTCTTCTTCAGATTTCTTGAGGAAACGAAAAAGTCCTGTAAGTTGTCGCGAAAGTCAAGAAGAGTAGCGTAAACGCCTCCCAAAAAGAAGAGTTATCTAAGAATAAAAACAAAATGGCTGCTCACGTCATGCAAAGGAGAGCTCCGCCTACGTAAACACATTGCGTCGTAAAGGAAACAAAAGTTGCTAAGAGACCATCTCTTCTCCTCTCCTCTGATTGGCTGGATTCTGCCTTAAGAAGCCACGCCCACCTCCTGGGTCAGCAGGCCAAACAGAACCAATAACAGAAGCCCAAACAGTGATAGGACGCAAAGCCACGCCCCCTAGTTAAAAACAACTCCTCCCTAATTTCAAAATGGAGAACATTGAGAGTCAAGGGGGGAGGTGATAGCTGAAAGGCGGGAGGGTCGTGGAATCATTTTGTCCTCCTCACCCCTCGGTAGGTAAAGCCCCCATCCCGTAGGAAGAAGAGGGCGACATCCCTGTCCTCCCCCTGGTAGCCATGGTGATGGGTGTACCTCGTTAAGCCTTCTCGTTAAGTTCACATGCACCACCTTTAATATCCCAAGATCCTGTTGGAGACAAACAGACAATAACAACAATAGTCCACCATTTGTTTTATACAGTATATTTGATCGTACTTGATAATCAAATTAAGTAGAACAATAATTTGGTGGGTGCTTATATTTGTCCTTTTTCACACATGTACAAGTGTGTACTAATATGCATGTGGAAATTGGACATTTGTTTTTTTGCACATCCCAACTCTCCCTGAGAGTGGGGTCACAGCCAGGGTCTGCCATTATCTACAGCTGGCGCAATTTGGGTTTAAGGGCACAGACAGATGTTTCACCTTGATGGCTCAGGGATTCGAACTAGCAACCTTTTGGTTACTGGCCCAACGCTCTAACCGCAAGGCTACCTGCCGCCCTATGTGGACCAACACCAAGTTATTCATAATTCCACATATATTTGACCAGGGTTGGTAAGAAAATCCCCAGACAATAATGAAGTTCTTACTCTTGGTTGCCATGCAACAATGGGCCTTAGACCAAAAATGCCTGTGTTAAAACCAAAATGGCTGCCCAGTTTCCTATTGTCCTCCAGGCCTCAAAGCAGGGGGACTGGCCTGTATCCTTACCCGGCAGAGAGCTATTGGACCTCTGCTTGTGGAGCTTCTCTCTCTCCCTCTTCACCTTGGGCATCATCTTCAGCTTCATACTGCTCTTACTGCTCACCCTCACAGAGTCCTGGAGAGAGAGAGATGGATGAGAGGGGAGAGAGAGGAAGGAGAGAGGGAGGGAGAGAGGGAGGGAGGAGAGAGGGAGGGGGAGAGAGAGGGAAGGTGGAGAGGGGAGATGGAGGGGAGAGAGGGGGAGAGGGAGGGAGGAGAGGGGAGATGGAGGGGAGAGAGGGGGAGAGGGAGGGAGGAGAGGGGAGATGAGGGGGAGCGAGAGTGAGGAGAGAGGGAGGGGGGAGAGAGGAAGGGGGAGAGAGGGAGGAGAGAGGAAGGGGGAGAGAGGGAGGGGGAGAGAGGGAGGAGAGAGGGGAGAGAGAGGGAGGAGAGAGAGGGAGGAGAGAGGAAGGGGGAGAGAGAGGGAAGGTGGAGAGGGGAGATGGAGGGGAGAGAGGGGGAGAGGGAGGGGAGAGCGGGGGAGAGGGAGGGAGGAGAGGGGAGAGAGGGGGAGAGAGAGGGAGGAGAGAGAGGAAGGAGAGAGAGGGAGGAGAGAGAGGAAGGGGGAGAGAGAGGGAGGAGAGAGGGAGGAAGGAGATAAAGTGGTGTGGTTGAATAAAAATGACTGCTGCTGTTTTTGATTGTGAACACACACTCACAGCCTCCTCCTCAGAGCAGTGCATGGCAGGGCAGATCCAGTGTATGTCGTCTAGCTTGTGGAGTTCAGCGCTCAGACTGCTGAGACTAGAGAGGAGGTCCTCTTCCTGGGGAGAGTCTAACTGAAACAGAGAGAGGGGGGAGGAGAGAGGGAGGAAGGGGGAGAATAGAGGGAGGGGAGGGGAGGGGAGGAGGGAGGGAGGGAGGGAGGAAGGGAGGAGGGAGGAGAGAGGGGGGGGGGAAGAGGGGGGAGAGAGGGGAGGAAAGAGGTGTGAGGAGAAAGGGAGGAGAGAGGGAGGAGAGAGATAGATAACACAAAGACATACTATTAGAAACCTTTTCCACACTACTGAGCCAAATCAATTAGATCATCTGTACTGGGTTGGTCTGTTAACTACTGAGCCAAACAGAACCGAACCAATTAGACAATCTGTACTGGGTTGGTCTGTTTACTAATTCACTATATTATCTGAACCAGGGCAGTGCAGTTGGGGTTGGTCCTGTACTGTGAACCAGGGTCATGTGTGGTGCTGGGGGTTATGGTATACCAGTAGTTTCCCCTCCAGCAGCATCCTGGTCTCCAGCTGCAGGACTTTACTGCTGTTCACGATCTCCACTGCTGTACTGCGACTCAGACACTGAAGAGCACAGAGAACTGGTGAGGACAACATTTCAACATGGGGAGTTATCAAGCCCATTTTACCAGAGGAGGCTGGTGGGAGGAGCTATAGGAGGACGGGCTCATTGTAATGGCTGGAATGGAATAAATGGAACGGTATCCAACATATGGAAACCACATGTGTGACTCTGTTCCATTTATGCCATTCCAACCATTACAATGAGCCCGTCCTCCTATAGCGCTTCACACCAGCCTCCTCTGCATTTTACCAATTATATTTTGATGTTCAGAGACGTAAAGAAATTAGAAAAGGCGCAAGCACTGAACACACATGGTCAACACACACAAACTCTAATACATCATCATTTTTATTTGAATACTGTTGAAATAAAGTATGTTGATCAGGAAAGGGATAATGGGAACTGTAGTTTTAGACCTCCAGAGTGGTCTTACCTCAGGACTGGAAGGTTTGGAGGGGAAGGCTTCAGTCAGGACCAGGGCACTAGCGTTGACAGCATGGGCTAACTCCTGTTCCACCAGCTTGTGTGTCTTAGCCGCATCTCTTATCCTATAGGACAACACCACACTGTATTAATGTTATCCTATAGGACAATACAACACTGTATTACTGTTATCCTATAGGACAATACAACACTGTATTAATGTTATCCTATAGGACAATACAACACTGTATTACTGTTATCCTATAGGACAACACCACACTGTATTAATGTTATCCTATAGGACAATACAACACTGTATTACTGTTATCCTATAGGACAATACAACACTGTATTAATGTTATCCTATAGGACAACACAACACTGTATTACTGTTATCCTATAGGACAACACAACACTGTATTACTGTTATCCTATAGGACAATACAACACTGTATTACTGTTATCCTATAGGACAATACAACACTGTATTAATGTTATCCTATAGGACAATACAACACTGTATTAATGTTATCCTATAGGACAATACAACACTGTATTAATGTTATCCTATAGGACAATACAACACTGTATTACTGTTATCCTATAGGACAATACAACACTGTATTAATGTTATCCTATAGGACAATACAACACTGTATTACTGTTATCCTATAGGACAATACAACACTGTATTAATGTTATCCTATAGGACAATACAACACTGTATTAATGTTATCCTATAGGACAACACAACACTGTATTAATGTTATCCTATAGGACAATACAACACTGTATTACTGTTATCCTATAGGACAACACAACACTGTATTACTGTTATCCTATAGGACAATACAACACTGTATTACTGTTATCCTATAGGACAATACAACACTGTATTAATGTTATCCTATAGGACAATACAACACTGTATTAATGTTATCCTATAGGACAACACAACACTGTATTAATGTTATCCTATAGGACAATACAACACTGTATTACTGTTATCCTATAGGACAACACAACACTGTATTACTGTTATCCTATAGGACAATACAACACTGTATTAATGTTATCCTATAGGACAACACCACACTGTATTAATGTTATCCTATAGGACAACACAACACTGTATTAATGTTATCCTATAGGACAATACAACACTGTATTACTGTTATCCTATAGGACAATACAACACTGTATTAATGTTATCCTATAGGACAACACCACACTGTATTAATGTTATCCTATAGGACAACACAACACTGTATTAATGTTATCCTATAGGACAACACAACACTGTATTAATGTTATCCTATAGGACAATACAACACTGTATTACTGTTATCCTATAGGACAACACAACACTGTATTACTGTTATCCTATAGGACAACACAACACTGTATTACTGTTATCCTATAGGACAACACAACACTGTATTACTGTTATCCTATAGGACAATACAACACTGTATTAATGTTATCCTATAGGACAATACAACACTGTATTAATGTTATCCTATAGGACAATACAACACTGTATTAATGTTATCCTATAGGACAATACAACACTGTATTAATGTTATCCTATAGGACAATACAACACTGTATTAATGTTATCCTATAGGACAACACAACACTGTATTAATGTTATCCTATAGGACAACACCACACTGTATTACTGTTATCCTATAGGACAACACAACACTGTATTACTGTTATCCTATAGGACAACACAACACTGTATTACTGTTATCCTATAGGACAATACAACACTGTATTAATGTTATCCTATAGGACAATACAACACTGTATTAATGTTATCCTATAGGACAATACAACACTGTATTAATGTTATCCTATAGGACAATACAACACTGTATTCATGTTATCCTATAGGACAATACAACACTGTATTAATGTTTTCCTATAGGACAATACAACACTGTATTAATGTTATCCTATAGGACAATACAACACTGTATTAATGTTATCCTATAGGACAACACCACACTGTATTAATGTTATCCTATAGGACAATACAACACTGTATTAATGTTATCCTATAGGACAATACAACACTGTATTAATGTTATCCTATAGGACAACATCACACTGTATTAATGTTATCCTATAGGACAATACAACACTGTATTAATGTTTTCCTATAGGACAACACCACACTGTATTAATGTTATCCTATAGGACAACATCACACTGTATTAATGTTATCCTATAGGACAATACAACACTGTATTCATGTTATCCTATAGGACAATACAACACTGTATTAATGTTATCCTATAGGACAATACAACACTGTATTAATGTTATCCTATAGGACAACACCACACTGTATTAATGTTATCCTATAGGACAATACAACACTGTATTAATGTTATCCTATAGGACAACATCACACTGTATTAATGTTATCCTATAGGACAATACAACACTGTATTCATGTTATCCTATAGGACAATACAACACTGTATTAATGTTATCCTATAGGACAATACAACACTGTATTAATGTTATCCTATAGGACAACACCACACTGTATTAATGTTATCCTATAGGACAACATCACACTGTATTAATGTTATCCTATAGGACAATACAACACTGTATTAATGTTATCCTATAGGACAATACAACACTGTATTAATGTTATCCTATAGGACAACTCCACACTGTATTAATGTTATCCTATAGGACAATACAACACTGTATTAATGTTATCCTATAGGACAATACAACACTGTATTAATGTTATCCTATAGGACAATACAACACTGTATTCATGTTATCCTATAGGACAATACAACACTGTATTCATGTTATCCTATAGGACAATACAACACTGTATTAATGTTTTCCTATAGGACAACACCACACTGTATTAATGTTATCCTATAGGACAATACAACACTGTATTAATGTTATCCTATAGGACAACACAACACTGTATTAATGTTTTCCTATAGGACAACACCACACTGTATTAATGTTATCCTATAGGACAATACAACACTGTATTAATGTTATCCTATAGGACAATACAACACTGTATTAATGTTATCCTATAGGACAATACAACACTGTATTAATGTTATCCTATAGGACAACACAACACTGTATTAATGTTATCCTATAGGACAATACAACACTGTATTAATGTTATCCTATAGGACAATACAACACTGTATTAATGTTATCCTATAGGACAACACAACACTGTATTAATGTTATCCTATAGGACAATACAACACTGTATTAATGTTATCCTATAGGACAATACAACACTGTATTAATGTTATCCTATAGAACAATACAACACTGTATTAATGTTATCCTATAGGACAATACAACACTGTATTAATGTTATCCTATAGGACAATACAACACTGTATTAATGTTATCCTATAGGACAACATCACACTGTATTAATGTTATCCTATAGGACAACTGCACACTGTATTAATGTTATCCTATAGGACAATACAACACTGTATTACTGTTATCCTATAGGACAATACAACACTGTATTAATGTTATCCTATAGGACAATACAACACAACACTGTTTAAATACTGTGATAGAAATGAAACCATTGAATTAGACTTTTTGAATTGAAATGTCACAACTTTTTCAAATGTAAATACATTTTAGCAATATGTATTTCATGTCTAAATAGGAATAAACTTGTGATAGGGGTCAAAATGAAACTTTGGTTCTGGTGTTATACTTTGTATTTTATGTTTTGGGGCAGCTTCTCAGGAACACAGAACACTTTATTTCACGAGGATATGACTTACCATTGCTGAGATATCTTATTTTCAAGTGATCGGAAAATGTCAAAAGGGTTGAAGACTGGTCAATGATAATCCATTGTCAATAAGGAACCAAATCATCTGTCTGGAATCTTAAATTCAACACTTTTTGTCCAATATCTCAAGATAGGGGGGTCATATTGTTATGAAATGTTCAGCGCTGACGTAAAATACAGAGATGATTCAAATACAAGTAAAATGTATGAAATTAGAAAGCAATATTATGCAAATTAGGCAGTACGGAATACATAATTGTTGAAGTGGTGCCGGAGAAAATGGCCGCCGTTTTACAGTAAACAGGAAAACGCTAATCTAGAGGCAGTACTCCTAGTGGCCGGGGACTTTAATGCAGGGAAACTTAAATCCGTTCTACCTCATTTCTACCAGCATGTTAAATGTGCAACCAGAGGAAGAAAAACTCTAGACCACCTTTACTCCACACACAGAGACGCGTACAAAGCTCTCCCTCGCCCTCCATTTGGCAAATCTGACCATAACTCTATACTCCTGATTCCTGCTTATAAGCAAAAACTAAAGCAGGAAGCACCAGTGACTCGGTTAATAAAAAAGTGGTCAGATGATGCAGATGCTAAGCTACAGGACTGTTTTGCTAGCACAGACTGGAACATGTTCCGGGATTCTTCAGATAGCATTGAAGAGTACACCACATCAGTCACTCGCTTCATCAATAAGTGCATCGATGACGTCGTCCCCACAGTGACCGTACGTACATACCCCAACCAGAAGCCATGGATTACAGGCAACATCCGCACTGAGTTAAAGGGTAGAGCTGCCGCTTTCAAGGAGAGGGACTCTAACCCGGACGCTTATAAGAAATCCCACTATGCCCTCCGACGAACCATCAAACAGGCAAAGAGTCAATACCGGACTAAAATTGAATCGTACAACACCGGCTCTGACACTCGTCGGATGTGGCAGGGCTTGAAAACTATTACAGACTACGAAAGGAAGCACAGCCGCGAGCTGCCCAGTGACACAAGCCTACCAGATTAACTAAATCACTTCTATGCTCGCTTCGAGGCAAGCAACACTGAAGCATGCATGAGATCACCAGCTGTTCCAGATGACTATGTGATCACGCTCTCCGTAGCCGATGTGAGTAAGACTTTTAAGCAGGTCAACATTCACAAGGCCGCAGGGCCAGACGGATTACCAGGACGTGTACTCCGAGCATGTGCTGACCAACTGGCAAGTGTCTTCACTGACATTTTCAACATGTCCCTGACTGAGTCTGTAATACCAACATGTTTCAAGCAGACCACCATAGTCCCTGTGCCCAAGGATACTAAGATAACCTGCCTAAATGCCTACCGACCCGTAGCACACACGTCTGTAGCCATGAAGTGCTTTGAAAGGCTGGTCATGGCTCACATCAACACCATTATCCCAGAAACCCTAGACCCACTCCAATTTGCATACCGCTCCAACAGATCCACATATGATGCAATCTCTATTGCACTCCACACTGCCCTTTCCCACCTGGACAAGGGGAACACCTATGTGAGAATGCTGTTCATTGACTGCAGCTCAGCGTTCAACACCATAGTGCCCTCAAAGCTCATCACTAAGCTAAGGACCCTGGGACTAAACACCTCCCTCTGCAACTGGATCCTGGACCTCCTGACGGGCCGTCCCCATGTGTTAAGGGTAGGTAACAACACATCTGCCACGCTGATCCTCAACACTGGGGCCCCTCAGAGGTGCGTGCTCAGTCCCCTCCTGTACTCCCTGTTCACCCATGACTGCATGGCCAGGCACGACTCCAACACCATCATTACGTTTTCTGACGACCCAACAGTGGTAGGCCTGATCACCGACAACGATGAGACAGCCTGTAGGGAGGAGGTCAGAGACCTGGCCGTGTGGTGCCAGGATAACAACCTCTCCCTCAACATGATCAAGACAAAGGAGATGATTGTGGACTACAGGAAAAAAAAGAGGACTGAGCACGCCCCCATTCACCGCAAGGGGTGGGTAGTGTGTACGGCCCAGTACATCACTGGGACCAAGCTTCCTGCCATCCAGGACCTCTATACCAGGCGGTGTCAGAGACAGGCCCTCAAAATTGTCAAAGACTCCAGCCACCCTAGTCATAGACTGTTCTCTCTGCTACCGCACGGCAAGCGGTACCGGCGCGCCAAGTCTAGGTCCAAAAGGCTTCTCAACAGCTTCTACCCCCAAGCCATAAGACTCCTGAACAGCTAATCATTGCTACCTGGACTATATGCACTGCCCCCCCCACCCCCACCCCCCTCTTTTACACTGCTGCTACTCTGTTTATTATCTATGCATAGTCACTTTAACTCTACCCACATGTACATTTTACCTCAATTACCTCGACTAGCCGGTGCCCCCGCACATTGACTCTGCACTGGTACCCCCCTGTTTATAGCCTCCCTACTGTTATTTTATTTTACTGCTGCTATTTAGTTATTTGCTTTAATTTTTTTTTACTTAACACTTTAAAAAATAAAAACGTTAAAAAATGCATTGTTGGTTAAGGGCTTGTAAGTAAGCATTTCACTGTAATGTCTACACCTGTTGTATTCAGCACATGTGGCAAATAACATTTGATTTGATTTGATAATCACAGTAATTGAAGACCAATAATTGAAGGTAGGGTGGTCATATTATTAACAAATCTTCGTGCTTTAATACGAAACTGAGGAGTAGG
>NW_028164232.1:62500-68430 GCF_964263955.1 Coregonus lavaretus
CAATGACGGAACAAAGATTATAACTTATCCATAATTTCTTCATGGTATCACTTACTAACTGTCATAAGGATATTATTATCATGTATTGTAACTATCCTGCCATCTTTAACTGGTTGTCACTCACGTGGCTCTGGCTCTTTCAGTTCCTCACTGTTCTCTCTCTTAATGGACGAGGAAGACACGCGCTGGAGATGAGTGTGTCTGTTCTGTTCATCTACCACTATATATATATATATAGAGAGAGAGAGAGAGAGAGAGAGAGAGAGAGAGAGAGAGAGAGAGAGAGAGAGAGAGAGAGAGAGAGAGAGATGCAGAGAGAGATGCAGATGCAGTGTGTTTATATGTTAGATTTATGTGGGGGTTTTCAGTACATGAGTGCTTATGTGTGTGTGTACAGTTACAGTGTATATCATTATATGTGTGTGTTTCTTGTGTAAATGTATGTGTGTGTTGTACCTTTCTCAGCCTGTTCTATGATCTGGCTCAGTGCTTTCTTCAGACTGTTAGCTCTCATCATCAGCTGTTCTCTGGACCTGTACCAGGGTTGGGGCCAATTCAAATTCCAGTCAGTCAATTCAGGAAGTAAACTGAAATTCCAATTAAATAATACATTTAAAAAAACAGCATCTATTTTCAATGACCAAACAATCAACTGAAAAGCATATATATTTTTTGTATTTATTTATCAAACCCCTTCATGAATTCATGAGTGACTAATTTGAATGGATCCAAAAAAAGGAACGTTTTGTACAAATCACTTCTCAAATTGACCCCAACCCTGACCTGTACGGGGGCCGGGGTTCCCCTCCAGGGGTGTCTGTGCCCCCCTCCTGGTCCCCGTGGGGAGGCACGCTGCCCGCTGGCACCACCTTGGCATCAGCCTCCTCACTCAGAGCCTTCACCAGGCTGTCCAGCTTCTCATTCAACAGAGTACACTGAGGGAGGGAGGGACAGAGAGACAGAGACAGAGAGACAGAGAGAGAGAAACATAGACAGAGAAGCAAAAACAGGTTTTTATAAAAATGTACTAATGTCTTTAAAAAAAAAGAACTGAAATATCATATTTACATAAGTATTCAGACCCTTTACTCAGTACTTTGTTGAAGCACCTTCGGCAGCAATTACAGCCTCGAGTCTTCTTGGGTATGACGCTACAAGCTTGGCACACCTGTATTTGGGGAGTTTCTCCCATTCTTCTCTGCAGATACTCTCAAGTTCTGTCAGGTTGGATGGGGAGCGTCGCTGCACAGCTATTTTCAGGTCTCTCCAGAGATGTTTGATCGGGTTCAAGTCCGGGCTCTGGCTGGGCCACTCAAGGACATTCAGAGACTCGAAGCCACTCCTGCGTTGTCTTGGCTGTGTTCTTAGGGTCGTTGTCCTGTTGGAAGGTGAACCTTCGCCCCAGTCTGTCGTCCTGAGCGCTCTGGGGCAGGTTTTCATTTGCTCCGTTCATCTTTCCCTCGATCCTGACTAGTCTCCCAGTTCCTGCCGCTGAAAAACATCCCCACAGCATGATACTGCCACCACCATGCTTCACCGTAGATATGGTTCCAGGTTTCCTCCAGACGTGACGCTTGGCATTCAGGTCAAATAGTTCAATCTTGGTTTCATCAGACCAGAGAATCTTGTTTCTCATGGTCTGAGAGTCTTTAGGTGCCTTTTGACAAACTCCAAGTGGGCTGTCATGTTCCTTTTACTGAGGAGTGGTTTCCGTCTGGCCACTCTACCATAAAGGCCTGATTGGTGGAGTGCTGCAGAGATGGTTGTCCTTCTGGAAGGTTCTCCCATCTCCACAGAGGAACTCTGAAGCTCTGTCAGAGTGACCAAGGCTATTTTTAAGGATGATCAATGGAAACAGGAGGCACCTGAGCTCAATTTTGAGTCTCATAGCAAAGGGTCTGAAAACGTATGTAAATAAGGTATTCTGGGGGGGGGGGTTTAAAACCTGTTTTCACTTTGTCATTATGGGGTATTGTGTGTAGATTGATGAGGGAAAACAATAATTTAATCAATTTTAGAATAAGGCTGTAATCGAACAAAATGTTGGAAAAGTAAAGTGGTCTAAATACTTTCCGAAGGCACTGTAGGTCTGTTTGGGTTGTCAGTTCAGCTCAATACAATACAATAGATACATTATGTAAATATTGCAGAAGCAGAAAATACAACATTATTATACTGGCCTCCAGACAGTTAAAGAGGTGATAATGACTTCTGTCCCAATTGGAACCCTATTCCCTACAAAGGGGTCTGGTCAAAAGTAGCGCACTATAAAGTGTGAAGGGTGCCATTTGGAATGTAGCCTTTTTTTCTATTGACCTGGATGCTACTGTACGGCTACAGACACACAAACACCTCTCCTGCCCACTGGTTAGATGTATTATACAATCTGTTACATAACATACACACACATGGCCGCACACGCACATACCTTCTTGGCCATAACATCGGCCTCCTCCTTGTTCTCTGTGGCTCTCTCGTACGCTCTCCCCACCTCTGCTACGAAATCATTCACCGTCCCACACAAAAACCTGACAGAGAGAGAGATTGAGAGAGAGAGAGAGAGAAAGAGGGAGGGAGGGAGTTGGAAGGAGAGAAGAGAGAGGGAGAGAGACAGAGGGAGGGAGTTGGAAGGAGAGAGAGAGAGGGAGAGGGACAGAGGGAGGGAATTGGAAGGAGAGGAGAGAGAGAGAGAAAGAGAGAGTGGATGAGAGGGTGGGGGAGAGAGAGGGAGAGAATGGATGAGAGGGTGGGGGAGAGAGAGGGAGAGAGTGGATGAGAGGGTTGGAGAGAGAGAGAGAGAGAGAGAGATATATAGTGATACCAGTGTGAAATATATTTCTCCATTCCTGTATTATGTACTGTATCTCAATTCATTAAACCATACTTCACCTTTCAGGAGAGAGAGATAAATACTCTATATAAGTATAGAGCAGACATGACATTCCCTATTGCACTGATGATGTCCCCTAAGTAGTGTCGCTAGCTTAATGCACTTCAAAATGTCCCCCTAGTAGTGTTTAATCTTGTGTAACCCAGCTGAACAGTGCCCTTGGGAGAAGAGATGACAGAGAGATGAATCAATCAGACACCCTCCCTCTCCTCTTCCTTCCCCACTCCCTCCCTCTTCAGAGATACTCTAACCCTCTTCCTCCCTCTCTCTCCTTTACCTCCCCTCCTCCTCCACTCCAGACATCAAATTCAGACATTATCCCTCCCTCATCCCTCTCCCTCCCTCCCCCTCCCTCTCCATCCCACTCCCTCCCTCTCCCCTCCCTCCCTCCCTCTCCCTCCCACTCCCACCCTCTCCCTCCCACTCCCACCCTCTCCCTCCCTCTCCCTCCCTCCCTCTCCCTCTCTCTCCCTCTCCATCCGTCTCCCTCCTTCTCTCCACCCTCTCCCACCCTCCCATCCCTCTCCCACCCTCTCCATCCCTCTCTCTCCCACCCTCTCCATCCCTCTCCATCCCTCTCTCTCCCTCTCTCTCCCACCCTCTCCCACCCTCTCCATCCCTCACCACCCTCTCCATCCCTCTCCCACCCTCTCCATCCCTCTCCATCCCTCTCCATCCATCTCCATCCCTCTCCATCCCTCTCTCCCCACCCTCTCCATTCCTCTCCATCCCTCTCCCTCTCTCTCTCCCTCTCCCTCTCCATCTCTCTCCCACCCTCTCCATCCCTCTCCCACCATCTCCATCCCTCTCTCCATCCCTCTCCATCCCTCTCTCCCTCTCTCTCCCACCCTCTCCATCCCTCTCCATCCCTCTCCATCCTCTCTCTCCCTCTCTCCCACCCTCTCCCACCCTCTCCATCCTCTCCCATCCCTCTCCATCTCTCTCCCACCCTCTCCATCCCTCTCCCACCCTCTCCATCCCTCTCCATCCCTCTCTCTCCCACCCTCTCCATCCCTCTCCATCCCTCTCCATCCCTCTCCATCCTCTCCATCCCTCTCCCACCCTCTCCATCCCTCTCCCACCATCTCCATCCCTCTCTCCATCCCTCTCCATCCCTCTCTCCCTCTCCTCTCTCCCCACCCTCTCCATCCCTCTCCATCCCTCTCCATCTCTCTCCCACCCTCTCCCACCCTCTCCATCCCTCTCCCACCATCTCCATCCCTCTCTCCATCCCTCTCCATCCCTCTCTCCCTCTCTCTCCCACCCTCTCCATCCCTCTCCATCCCTCTCCATCCCTCTCCATCCCTCTCCATCTCTCTCCCACCCTCTCCCACCCTCTCCATCCCTCTCCATCCCTCTCCCACCCTCTCCATCCCTCTCCATCCCTCTCTCCCACCCTCTCCATCCCTCTCCATCCCTCTCCATCCCTCTCCCTCCCTCTCCCTCTCTCTCCCACCCTCTCCCTCTCTCTCCCACCCTCTCCATCCCTCTCCATCCCTCTCCCTCCCTCTCCCTCTCTCTCCCTCTCTCTCCCACCCTCTCCCACCCTCTCCCACCCTCTCCATCCCTCTCCATCCCTCTCCCACCCTCTCCATCCCTCTCCCACCCTCTCCATCCCTCTCCATCCCTCTCCATCCCTCTCCCACCCTCTCCATCCCTCTCCATCCCTCTCCATCCCTCTCTCCCTCTCTCTCCCACCCTCTCCATCCCTCTCCATCCCTCTCCATCCCTCTCCATCCCTCTCCATCCCTCTCATCCTCCCTCCTGACCACCCCACAGCTCAGCATGCAGTGCACGTACTTAGCAGAGGATATGACATCAGTGTGTTTGTCAGAGTCCAGGATCTTGGTGAGGTGGGAGGCCACAGAGTCTGCATACTGAGTGATGTGGACCTGAGGGGAGAGGAACAACCAGTTTCATGGTAAAGCCTGTGTATTTTGAGAAACTGTGGTGTCAGTTCGGCTCAAAGAGAAACGACCAGTTGCGTGATAAAGCCTATGTATTTTGAGAAACTGCGGTGTCATTTTGGCTCAAAGAGAAATGACCAGTTGCGTGATAAAGCCTGTGTATTTTGAGAAACTGCGGTGTCATTTCAGTTCAAACCGGAGCCCTGTAGTACCTGTAAGGGTGAGTCGGGACCGAAATAGTCTTCCTTCACCATTGGACAGTATTTGGTGGGAAGCTCATATGTCATCACACTCCACCTGAGAACACACACACACACACAACCTGACGTCAAACGCCAGGAAATCAACCGGAAATCGCAGACATCGACAGTTAATCTCACTCAACATAGCGACCTCATTATATCTCAGAAAACAGATCAAAGTAATCCTTCAGTCTTCCATAAGAAGTAAGTGTTATGTGTGTGTGTTGTATGTGGTATGTGTGTTGTGTGTGTGCACGCGTGTGTAAGTTTGTGGGTGTGAAAACCGATTAGTTAAATCCTTCCCTAGCGTGATAATAACCATGTGAAGAGGAGCAGATACAGGTTAGAAAAGACACAGATACAGGTTAGAAAGACACAGATACAGGTTATAAAGACACAGATACAGGTTAGAAAGACACAGATACAGGTTAGAAAGACACAGATACAGGTTAGAAAGACACAGATACAGGTTAGAAAGACACAGATACAGGTTAGAAAGACACAGATACAGGTTAGAAAGACACAGATACAGGTTAGAAAGACACAGATACAGGTTAGAAAGACACAGATACAGGTTAGAAAGACACAGATACAGGTTAGAAAGACACAGATACAGGTTAGAAAGACACAGATACAGGTTAGAAAGACACAGATACAGGTTAGAAAGACACAGATACAGGTTAGAAAGACACAGATACAGGTTAGAAAGACACAGATACAGGTTAGAAAGACACAGATACAGGTTAGAAAGACACAGATACAGGTTAGAAAGACACAGATACAAGTTAGAAAGACACAGATACAGGTTAGAAAGACACAGATACAGGTTAGAAAGACACAGATACAGGTTAGAAAGACACAGATACAGGTTAGAAAGACACAGATACAAGT
>NW_028164231.1:0-113021 GCF_964263955.1 Coregonus lavaretus
GTGGTTAATGGTGTGTGTCTGTCTGTGGTAGACAGGGAGCAGCTGCAGTGGTTCTGTGCAGAGGGGCAGGGCCCCACCATCAGCAGTACAGAGTAACGGGCAGCTAGTCAGCAGTACAGAGTAGACGGGTCAGCAGTCAATACAGAGTAGACGGACAGCTAGTCAGCAGTACAGAGTAAAGGACAGCTAGTCAGCAGTACAGAGTAACAGGACAGCTAATCAGCAGTACAGAGTAGACAGACAGCTAGTCAGCAGTACAGAGTAGAGGGACAGCTAGTCAGCAGTACAGAGTAGCAGGGACAGCTAGTCAGCAGTACAGAGTAGAGGGACAGCTAGTCAGCAGTACAGAGTAGATGGACAGCTAGTCAGCAGTACAGAGTAGAAGGAAGCTAGTCAGCAGTACAGAGTAAAGGGACAGCTAGTCAGCAGTACAGAGTAAAGGGACAGCTAGTCAGCAGTACAGAGTAAAGGGACAGCTAGTCAGCAGTACAGAGTAGACAGACAGCTAGTCAGCAGTAGAGAGTAAAGAGACAGCTAGTCAACAGTACAGAGTAAAGGGACAGCTAGTCAGCAGTACAGAGTAAAGAGACAGCTAGTCAGCAGTACAGAGTAGAGGGACAGCTAGTCAGCAGTACAGAGTAGATGGACAGCTAGTCAGCAGTACAGAGTAAAGGGACAGCTAGTCAGCAGTACAGAGTAGACAGACAGCTAGTCAGCAGTACAGAGTAGAGGGACAGCTAGTCAGCAGTACAGAGTAGATGGACAGCTAGTCAGCAGTACAGAGTAGATGGACAGCTAGTCAGCAGTACAGAGTAAAGGGACAGCTAGTCAGCAGTACAGAGTAGACAGACAGCTAGTCAGCAGTACAGAGTAGAGGGACAGCTAGTCAGCAGTACAGAGTAGAGGGACAGCTAGTCAGCAGTACAGAGTAGAGGGACAGCTAGTCAGCAGTACAGAGTAGAGGGACAGCTAGTCAGCAGTACAGAGTAGATGGACAGCTAGTCAGCAGTACAGAGTAGCAGGACAGCTAGTCAGCAGTACAGAGTAAAGGGACAGCTAGTCAGCAGTACAGAGTAAAGGGACAGCTAGTCAGCAGTACAGAGTAAAGGGACAGCTAGTCAGCAGTACAGAGTAGACAGACAGCTAGTCAGCAGTAGAGAGTAAAGGGACAGCTAGTCAACAGTACAGAGTAAAGGGACAGCTAGTCAGCAGTACAGAGTAAAGGGACAGCTAGTCAGCAGTACAGAGTAGAGGGACAGCTAGTCAGCAGTACAGAGTAGATGGACAGCTAGTCAGCAGTACAGAGTAGAGGGACAGCTAGTCAGCAGTACAGAGTAGATGGACAGCTAGTCAGCAGTACAGAGTAGCAGGACAGCTAGTCAGCAGTACAGAGTAAAGGGACAGCTAGTCAGCAGTACAGAGTAAAGGGACAGCTAGTCAGCAGTACAGAGTAAATGGACAGCTAATCAGCAGTACAGAGTAGACAGACAGCTAGTCAGCAGTAGAGAGTAAAGGGACAGCTAGTCAACAGTACAGAGTAAAGGGACAGCTAGTCAGCAGTACAGAGTAAAGGGACTGCTAGTCAGCAGTACAGAGTAGAGGGACAGCTAGTCAGCAGTACAGAGTAGATGGACAGCTAGTCAGCAGTACAGAGTAGCAGGACAGCTAGTCAGCAGTACAGAGTAAAGGGACAGCTAGTCAGCAGTACAGAGTAAAGGGACAGCTAGTCAGCAGTACAGAGTAAATGGACAGCTAATCAGCAGTACAGAGTAGACAGACAGCTAGTCAGCAGTAGAGAGTAAAGGGACAGCTAGTCAACAGTACAGAGTAAAGGGACAGCTAGTCAGCAGTACAGAGTAAAGGGACTGCTAGTCAGCAGTACAGAGTAAAGGGACAGCTAGTCAGCAGTACAGAGTAGATGGACAGCTAGTCAGCAGTACAGAGTAAAGGGACAGCTAGTCAGCAGTACAGAGTAAAGGGACAGCTAATCAGCAGTACAGAGTAGACAGACAGCTAGTCAGCAGTAGAGAGTAAAGGGACAGCTAGTCAACAGTACAGAGTAAAGGGACAGCTAGTCAGCAGTACAGAGTAAAGGGACAGCTAGTCAGCAGTACAGAGTAGATGGACAGCTAGTCAGCAGTACATAGTAGCAGGACAGCTAGTCAGCAGTACAGAGTAGAGGGACAGCTAGTCAGCAGTACAGAGTAAAGGGACAGCTAGTCAGCAGTACAGAGTAAAGGGACAGCTAGTCAGCAGTACAGAGTAGACGGACAGCTAGTCAGCAGTACAGAGTAGAGGGACAGCTAGTCAGCAGTACAGAGTAGAGGGACAGCTAGTCAGCAGTACAGAGTAAAGGGACAGCTAGTCAGCAGTACAGAGTAAAGGGACAGCTAGTCAGCAGTACAGAGTAGACAGACAGCTAGTCAGCAGTACAGAGTAGAGGGACAGCTAGTCAGCAGTACAGAGTAGAGGGACAGCTAGTCAGCAGTACAGAGTAGACAGACAGCTAGTCAGCAGTACAGAGTAGAGGGAAAGCTAGTCAGCAGTACAGAGTAGAGGGAAAGCTAGTCAGCAGTACAGAGTAGAGGGACAGCTAGTCAGCAGTACAGAGTAGATGGACAGCTAGTCAGCAGTACAGAGTAGCAGGACAGCTAGTCAGCAGTACAGAGTAAAGGGACAGCTAGTCAGCAGTACAGAGTAAAGGGACAGCTAGTCAGCAGTACAGAGTAAAGGGACAGCTAGTCAGCAGTACAGAGTAGACAGACAGCTAGTCAGCAGTAGAGAGTAAAGGGACAGCTAGTCAACAGTACAGAGTAAAGGGACAGCTAGTCAGCAGTACAGAGTAAAGGGACAGCTAGTCAGCAGTACAGAGTAGCAGGACAGCTAGTCAGCAGTACAGAGTAAAGGGACAGCTAGTCAGCAGTACAGAGTAAAGGGACAGCTAGTCAGCAGTACAGAGTAAAGGGACAGCTAGTCAGCAGTACAGAGTAGACAGACAGCTAGTCAGCAGTAGAGAGTAAAGGGACAGCTAGTCAACAGTACAGAGTAACGGGACAGCTAGTCAGCAGTACAGAGTAAAGGGACAGCTAGTCAGCAGTACAGAGTAGAGGGACAGCTAGTCAGCAGTACAGAGTAGATGGACAGCTAGTCAGCAGTACAGAGTAGAGGGACAGCTAGTCAGCAGTACAGAGTAGAGGGACAGCTAGTCAGCAGTACAGAGTAAAGGGACAGCTAGTCAGCAGTACAGAGTAGACAGACAGCTAGTCAGCAGTACAGAGTAGATGGACAGCTAGTCAGCAGTACAGAGTAAAGGGACAGCTAATCAGCAGTACAGAGTAGACAGACAGCTAGTCAGCAGTAGAGAGTAAAGGGACAGCTAGTCAACAGTACAGAGTAAAGGGACAGCTAGTCAGCAGTACAGAGTAAAGGGACAGCTAGTCAGCAGTACAGAGTAAAGGGACAGCTAGTCAGCAGTACAGAGTAGATGGACAGCTAGTCAGCAGTACAGAGTAAAGGGACAGCTAGTCAGCAGTACAGAGTAAAGGGACAGCTAATCAGCAGTACAGAGTAGACAGACAGCTAGTCAGCAGTAGAGAGTAAAGGGACAGCTAGTCAACAGTACAGAGTAAAGGGACAGCTAGTCAGCAGTACAGAGTAAAGGGACAGCTAGTCAGCAGTACAGAGTAGATGGACAGCTAGTCAGCAGTACAGAGTAGCAGGACAGCTAGTCAGCAGTACATAGTAAAGGGACAGCTAGTCAGCAGTACAGAGTAAAGGGACAGCTAGTCAGCAGTACAGAGTAAAGGGACAGCTAATCAGCAGTACAGAGTAGACAGACAGCTAGTCAGCAGTACAGAGTAAAGGGACAGCTAGTCAGCAGTACAGAGTAAAGGGACAGCTAGTCAGCAGTACAGAGTAAAGGGACAGCTAGTCAGCAGTACAGAGTAAAGGGACAGCTAGTCAGCAGTAGAGAGTAAAGGGACAGCTAGTCAGCAGTACAGAGTAAAGGGACAGCTAGTCAGCAGTACAGAGTAAAGGGACAGCTAGTCAGCAGTACAGAGTAAAGGGACAGCTAGTCAGCAGTACAGAGTAAAGGGACAGCTAGTCAGCAGTACAGAGTAAAGGGACAGCTAGTCAGCAGTACAGAGTAAAGGGACAGCTAGTCAGCAGTACAGAGTAAAGGGACAGCTAGTCAACAGTACAGAGTAAAGGGACAGCTAGTCAGCAGTACAGAGTAAAGGGACAGCTAGTCAGCAGTACAGAGTAAAGGGACAGCTAGTCAGCAGTACAGAGTAAAGGGACAGCTAGTCATCAGTACAGAGTAAAGGGACAGCTAGTCAGCAGTACAGAGTAAAGGGACAGCTAGTCAGCAGTAGAGAGTAAAGGGACAAATTGCTGAATTGATGCGATAATGATAAATAGAACGATACGTTTATAACATTAACTGCTACTACTAGTTTGATGGTTGTAGCCATCAATTGCCCCATTAACAATCACCCATATTAGCAAACTTCACATTTCTCCAATGTTTCCCACAGTTATGTCAAGTTGTCTAGATGTCCTTTGGTTGGTGGACAATTCTTGATACACATGTGAAACTGTTGAGCGTGAAAAACCCAGCAGCGTTGCAGTTCTTGACACACTCAAACCGGTGCGTCTGGCACCTACTATGATACCCTGTTCAAAAGGCACTTAAATATTTTGTCTTGCCCATTCACACATACACAATCCATGTATCAATTGTCTCAAGGCTTAAAAATCCTTCTTTAACCTGTCTCCTCCCCTTCATCTACACTGATTGAAGTCTACGTCATGGAAAGAGCAGGTGTCCTTCATGTTTTGTACACTCATACACAAAACTTAAAAACTATTGTCTATTACTAATCCATTAGCAGGTCTAGTTGATGAATTTCAAAAATGATTTACAGGTTGGTTGTGTGGTGTGTGTCAGAGAGAGAGAGTTATGACAGAGTTTTTTCCCTTACGTCATTATCAGACAGTGCCTGCTGTGTGTGTGTGTGTGCGTCTGTGTTGTCTGTGATGCTGACTGTTACCTTGAGTGAGTCGAAGCAGGCGATGACTCGGCCGTTGTCCACGTGGCAGCTCCTGGCTGGGTGGGCGAACTTACACTCAGCGTCCGAGCGGGAGCAGGTACCCCTCTGAAACTCTCGACACACCTCTAGGGTCAACCACTTAGTGTCCCGGCCCATGGCCATACTTCCCATATTGACTGCCATCACAGCCCCTCAGGACAGGAGGGGGCAAGTGGGTAAGGGAGTAGGGTCTAGGGGTGGACACAATCGGCACTTAGTGCACAAACAAAAAGCACTGATGCAGACGAAAATAAATTGGAAACTCCTTGGCAAGATAAGAGGAGATGAGAGTGTGTGAAAGAAAAAAATACGTTGTTATCCTGGATACAATGAATAAGCTGGTCCTTTGGAATGAGTTTATGGGTATGGGGGCTGGAGTAGTGGGTTTTCTTGGGTAAGGTGCGGATCCCAGATCCACTGGCGATGGGATGAGTTCTCAGAGCTAGAGGTGAGCAGAGGCCAGCTCTGTTTCATAGAAAAGGAGGAAATTGGGGCACCTCAATCTGGCATGCTGGGATATGTAGTTCAGACAGGCATTGTCCTAGATAGAGGCCCTCCAATGACAGCTTCCTCTTCTTATGTCCGTCAGTCTGTCCGTCTCTGTCTTGCTCGCGCTGATCACTCCGTTCTTCAGACAGAAACCCCAAAACCACCCCAAATATCCAGAACTGTGGGACGGTGGGACGGCTTCTGTAGCGGTTAGTATGGCTGGTCGGGCTGTTTAGAAAAAGGGAAAGATAAAAAAGCAGAAGCTTATCGACCAGTGTCCTTGTATTGATGACGAGGTGGTGGCTGGGGGGAGGTGGCGGCTGGGGGGAGGTGGCGGCTGGGGGAGGTGGGCGGATTGCAGATCAGCAGCAGGATAGATGACTCTCTGGCTGTCAGGGTGACATATAGCCTCATTCAAGGTCAAACACACACACACACCAATACACACACACACACACACAGTGCTGTGCTGTGCTCTACTCTCACCTAGTAGGGCCCGGAGCCTGTCCTACGCAGACAGCAGCAGTACACAGCGGCAGCAGGTCGCCAGCCAAACACTCCCACAGCACTAACAGTACTGGACCAGACCAGAGCGCCAGGCACCCACTCACAGTCTTCTTAGGCACTTTGGAGTTCCACTTCCTCCTCTTATTTTAGTCTCTTTCTCATCCCTCCTTCTCCACGTTTCTTCCTTCCCTGGCTGTCTCTTGTCGTTTATCCTTCAGTCATCCTCATCCTCTTCATTGACCTCTTCATTGACCTCTTCATGTGGCTGCCCTTGCCGTAAAAACCTGTCTTTGGGTTGCAAGAAGGGACAGATGATCAAAATTAGTCAGCAGCCGGTTTAAAATAATAAAATAAAATAAAGTAAAAAATATATTGCAGAAAAGGGTTCCAGGAAAAGCAGGCATCCTGAAAGTAGAATGTAACTGCATTAGTCTCCAACCTACACCGTCAACTTACAACAGAGCGCAGCAAATATAAACCAAGAGACTAACTGGGTGATGAGGTCATGAGGTGAGAGCGACAGAGAGATAGAGCAGAGCAGACAGAGGGAGGGAGGCTGCAATGCACAGGAAAGGGCAAGCAATGTCTTGATTAAGAGATACAAGGAGAGAGAGGGATAGAGGGAGGGAACGAAGAGAGAGCTAGCAAGAAAGAGATGTCACTTTAAGTCACATGAGCTTTGCAGAGCCGAAAGTAATTGACCAACTTGACATGAATCATGCTGCGATGTGTGCTGAAAAGCAGTGTCCTTGAACCACCACAGGCTGGCCGGCTGAGACAGGCGATCCCCACCAGCAGTCTGTCCGCTGCCGTCGCAGACTGTTATGAATATATAGAGGGAAGGGGGAAAAAGGAGGAGTGTCGAGGAAAAGAGAGAAAGGAAATTTCTCCACAGCTGTAGCTGCTGTGCAGAGCGAGGCCACAGCCAATCAGCTCGAGCCTTGCAGGCAGGCAGAGAAAGTGGCTATCCAATGAGGATAGAGGTTGCATATCGATCCCCCCACCCCACCCCACCCCACCCACCCATCCTTGTTCCTCCCTCCCTGCCTGCCTCTTTCCTCTAGCACAGCCTGTCATGGCTGAGCCTCATGCCAGAATGTCTGACTCTAAAGTCCTCTCTTTCTCTCACTCTGAATGAAGTGTGTGTGCACCTGTGTCCTGCCCAAACCGAGGGCATCACTGCAGTGTCTGACTTCCAGAGAGGGAGAGAGGGAGAGGTTGTTACTGTATTTCTCCCAGTGAGGTGTGGTAGGGTAGGGTTAAGTGTGAGCGAGAGGAGGGGGGCTTAATATAACAAGGACAAAATCTGATTGGCTAAGGTAAAGAACAGCAGAATACACTGAGTGTACAAAACATTAAGAACACCTGCTCTTTCCATGACATAGACTGACAATGTGAATCCAGGTGAAAGCTATGATCCCTTATTGATGTCACTTGTTAAATCCACTTCAATCAGTGTAAATGAAGTGGAGGAGACAGGTTAAAGAAGGATTTTTAAGCTTTGAGACAATTGAGACATGGATTCTGTATGTGTGCCATTCAGAGCGTGAATAGGCAAGACAAAATATTAAATTCCTTTGAACGGGGTATGGTAGTAGGTTCCAGGCGCACCGCTTTGTGTCAAGAACTGCAACGCTGCTGGGTTATTCACGCTCAACAGTTTCCCGTGTGTATCATGAATGGTCCACCACCCAAAGGACATCCAGCCAACTTCACACAACTGTGAAAAGCATTGGAGTCAACATGGGCCAGCATCCCTGTGGAACACTTTCGACAACTTGTAGAGTCCATGCCCCAACGAATTGAGGTTTTCTGAGGGCAAAAGTGGACGGTGGGTGCACTCAATATTAGGAAGGTGTTCTTAATGTTTTGTACACTCAGTGTATATACGGTCATTAATAGTCAATGACTTGGTAAATAAGGGGTGCATCCTAATAAACCTGCATAGAAACCCCACAGTAACATTATAAGGCTGCGTTGAGACAATGACTTAACAATGACCCAAGCCCAGCTCAGCTAATCCCTACCATTGTGACGCAGAGTTGTCAAAATGCTTCAGCAAATGTACATTACACCAGGGGCGTTGGTAGACACAATATAAGTCACCTACTTTATGTTGCTCTAACTGCCCTGAATGCCTCTGCTGATCCTACAGCTATTGTATGCTGTAATCATGTGCCTAAGAACCAGATTTATACTGTTAGCACTGAGCCGGTGTGGCCTAGGATGAAATTCACCATGTGCAGCTCACCCTGCACTAACATAAAGAACATGAGTACATCTACTGCTGCTAAGCTTCCCAGTAAAGCAATAAAAACAAGTAAGCATCCCAGAAGAAAAGTGCTCAAAATAGCCCACGTTAACATATGTAGCTTAAGAAACAAGGTTCATGAAATCAGTAATTTGCTAGTAACAGATGACATTCATATTCTGACTATCTCTGAAACTCACTTAGATAATACCTTTGATGATACAGTGGTAGCAATACAAGGTTATAACATTTACAGAAAATATAGAAATGCCAATGGTGGAGGTGTTGCTGTTTATATTCAGAACCACATTCCTGTGAAGATTAGAGAGGATCTCATGTTAAATACTGTTGAAGTAATATGACTATAGGTTAATCTGCCTCACCTAAAGCCCATTCTGGTGGGAAGCTGCTATAGACCACCAAGTGCTAACAGTCAGTATCTGGATAACGTGTGAATTGCTTGATAATGTATGTTATATCAATAGAGAGATATACTTTCTGGGTGATTTAAATATTGACTGGCTTTCATCAGGCTGCCCACTCAAGAGAAAGCTTCAAACTGTAACCAGTGCCTGCAACCTGGTTCAGGTTATCAGTCAATCTACCAGGGTAGTTACAAACAGTACAGGAATTAAATCATCAACATGTATTGATCATATCTTTACTAATGCTGCAGAGATTTGTCTGAAAGCAGTATCCAAATCCATTGGATGTAGTGATCATAATATAGTAGCCATATCTAGGAAAACCAAAGTTCCAAAGGCTGGGCCTAATATTGTGTATAAGAGGTCATACAATACGTTTTGTAGTGATTCCTATGTTGTTGATGTAAAGAATATATGTTGGTCCGTGGTGTGTAATGAGGAGCAAACAGACACTGCACTTGACACATTTATGAAATAGCTTATTCCAGTTATTAATAAGCATGCACCCATTAAGAAAATGACTGTAAAAACGTTTAAATCCCCATGGATTGATGAGGAAGCGGACAATTTTATGGTTGAGAGGGATGAGGCAAAAGAAATGGCAAATAAGTCTGGCTGCACAACCGATTGGCAAACGTACTGCAAATTGAGAAATCATGTGACTAAACTGAATAAAAAGAAGAAGAAACTACACTATGAAACAAAGATCATTCATTGAAGCAGATGGCTCATTCATCACAAAACCAACTGATATTGCCAACTACTTTCATTAATCATTACTGACACTACACATCCAACTATATCTGACCAAATTATGAAAGACAAGCATTGTAATTTTGAATTCCGTAAAGTGAGTGTGGAAGAGGTGCCACCGGGGTCTGACAACTTGGATGGAAAATTACTGAGGATAATAGCGGATGATATTGCCACTCCTAATTGCCATATTTTCAATTTAAGCCTACTAGAATGTGTGTGCCCCCAGGCTTGGAGGGAAGCAAAAGTCATTCCGCTACCTAAGAATAGTAAAGACCCTTTTACTGGCTCAAATAGCCGACCAATTAGCCTGTTACCAACACTTAGTAAAATATTTGAAAAAATTGTGTTTGACCAGATACAATGCTATTTTACAGTAAACAAATTGACAACAAACTTTCAGCATGCTTATAGAAGAAGGACATTCAACAAGCACAGCACTTACACAAATGACTGATGATTGGCTGAGAGAAATTGATGATAAAAAGATTGTGGGGGCTGTTTTGTTAGACTTCAGTGCAGCTTTTGACATTATCGATCATAGTCTGCTGCTGGAAAAACGTATGTGTTATGGCTTTACACCCCCTGCTATAATGTGGATACAGAGTTACCGGTCTAACAGAACACAGAGGGTGTTCTTTAATGGAAGCCTCTCCAACATAATCCAGGTAGAATCAGGAATTCCCCAGGGCAGCTGTCTAGGCCCATTAATTTATTCAATCTTTACTAATTGAGTAAAGCCAGAGTGTCTATGTATGCGGATGACTCAACACTATACATGTCAGCTACTACAGCGACTGAAATTACTGCAACACTTAACAAAGAGTTGCAGTTAGTTTCAGATTGGGTGGCAAGGAATAAGTTAGTCCTAAATATTTCAAAACTAAAAGCATTGTATTTGGGACAAATCATTCACTAAACCCTAAACCTCAAGTAAATCTTGTAATAAATAATATGGAAATTGAGTGACTAAACTGCTTGGAGTAACGCTGGATTGTAAACTGTCATGGTCAAAACATATTGATAGAACAGTTACTAAGACGGGGAGAAGTATGTCCATAATAAAGTGCTGCTCTACCTTCTTAACAGCACTATCAACAAGGCAGGTCCTACAGGCCCTAGTTTTGTCACAACTGGACTACTGTTCAGTCGTGTGGTCAGGTGCCACAAAAAAGGACTTGCAATTGGCTCAGATCAGGGCAGCACAGCTGGCCCTTGGATGTTCACAGAGAGCTAATATTAATAATATGCATGTCAATCTCTCCTGGCTCAAAGTGGAGGAGAGATTGACTTCATCACTACTTGTGTTTATGAGAGGTATTGACATGTTGAATGCACGAGCTGTCTGTTTGAACGACTGGCGCACAGCTCGGTCACCCACAAGACATGCCACCAGAGGTCTCTTCACAGTCCCCAAGTCCAGAACAGACTATGGGAGGCACACAGTACTACATAGAACCATGACTACATGGAAGTCTATTCCACATCAAGTAACTGATGCAAGTAGTAAAATTAGATTTAATAAACAGATAAAAAGCACCTTATGGAACAGCGGGGACTGTGAAGCAACACAAACATAGGCGCAGACACATACAAACACGATAACATACGCACTATACACACGTACACATGGATTTTGTACTGTAGATATGTGGTAGTGGTGGAGTAGGGGCCTGAGGGCACACAGTGTGTTGTGAAATCTGTGAATGTATTGTAATGTTTATAAAATTGTATGAACTGCCTTAATTGAATAAATGTAAACTCTATACCTGACATGGTACAGGTGTCTTCTTTTTTACACCCATAACCATGTGTGTGAGGTGTATACTTTTGTTTCAAAGTAGATTTGTTTAATACTACCAAGAAACACTCTGTGTGACTCTGATTTAGCCCACTGCAGTATTAAAACACCTTCAGACACAAGAACAAAGGCACACATTCGTAAAAAAAAAAGGGCTGAGAGATGATAGAGGGTAAGATTGATTGCTTAGGCATGCTTGGCTGTCTCTCCCTTTCTCCCTCCTCCTCCACCTCTCATCCTGCTAGTCTGTCTCTCCCTCTCTCCCTCCTCCTCCACCTCTCATCCTGCTAGTCTGTCTCTCCCTCTCTCCCTCCTCCTCCACCTCTCATCCTGCTAGTCTGTCTCTCCCTCTCTCCCTCCTCCTCCACCTCTCATCCTGCTAGTCTGTCTCTCCCTCTCTCCCTCCTCCTCTTCCTCTCATCCTGCTAGTCTGTCTCTCCCTCTCTCCCTCCTCCTCTTCCTCTCATCCTGCTAGTCTGTCTCTCCCTCTCTCCCTCCTCCTCTTCCTCTCATCCTAGCTACTGATCGATGGAGAGTGATTCCTCAGGGGGGCACAGGCTGTTCCCTCAGCCCTGCCTATCCTGCATTCAGGCCCAGGTCAGCCACAGTCAGGAGCCTCTGCTTACGCAGTACATTACTCTCAGGATCCTGCATTCAGGCCCAGGTCAGCCACGGTCAGGAGCCCCTGCTTACGCATTACATTCCTCTCAGGATCCTGCATTCAGGCCCAGGTCAGTCATGGTTAGGAGCCCCTGCTTACGCAGTGTTTCCACAACTACCTCCCTCAGGGTGCATGCATCCTTGCTCAGCAACGCTGCAACCAACATCATCAAAACCCACAACAGAAAGGAACACGCACTGACTCTGACTGCTCCCTGGCTGGCTCTCCACAGTAGAAACAGAATGGGTGCACAGTTTCCACCTGAGCAGTTGATAGGCAGTTACAGAGTGGACACTGGCTCTGGCCCAGACTCACAACGGCGTTCATTCAGGATCCATACTCCAGCCAACCTTCCTGCAGCAGGAACAGAAGGTACTCTGTGACTCTGTGTTGGATATTATTCATCCATAAGCAAATGAAGTAGCAGAGTAAAGCAGTAAAGCAGAGAACAAACTATACCTTCAGTACCAGATAAGTCTGGTGGTGCCACATCAAAAATAGCAGCCACTGACTGGGCTCATGATTCCCTCAATTCACTCAGCCAGCACACCAGGTGACTAATCAGGACAACCGTGTTGAATAATTGAACATAAGTCACATATCCAAGCTCTTTCTAGCAGCATGCTGTATAAATGCAGATGGCATTACAGGTCTGGATTTGAATTGAGGTCTCATTGCTCTAGCGGCTGTGTGACTGTGAGGAGTGAGGCGCTGCAGAGCAGGAGAAAACAGGAGAAGAAGAAATGGAGAGGAGAGGAGAGGAGAGGAGAGGAGAGGAGAGGAGAGGAGAGGAGAGGAGAGGAGAGGAGAGGAGAGGAGAGGAGAGGAGAGGAGAGGAGAGGAGAGGAGAGGAGAGGAGAGGAGAGGAGAGGAGAGGAGAGGAGAGGAGAAAGATGGGTGGAACATGAGAGGAGATGAGATAGGAAATAGCAGGGAGAAGGAGAAACATTGCAGGAGTAGCTGTAAATGAGAGGCGGACTGAGACAGGGCTGTGGTGGTCACAAAATTTCGTCAGCTGGTGATTGTCAAGCAAATAACTGTCGGTTTCACTGTAATTGACCGTTTATTAACATAAACACATTTAGCCTCTCATTCACAATTTTAGAAGCACTTGATAATGCCTCGAATTTCCCAGCGGCATCCCCTTTGTGTGGCAATAATGCACCCTAGAAAACATCCATGCCTTTTGCAGCCCTTCTCCCTGAGTGTTGCCTGCTCCGAAGCACCTCTCACTCTGCTCTCCATCACGTGATCAGGTCTTTCTCACAGGCTACAAGTGAAGACAGACACATCGGGGACGCAACTGCGCACGTCCTTATCCAATTCCGAGGTGCATATTGAAGATATTGGAAGAACTGTCCATATTTACTTTTCGTCAGCCAACAAGATGAGTAGGCTTAACGAACAGCAAAAGCACTAGCCTATGTCAATCTACTATCCCCCATAGTACAAAACTTGACCTATTCTATTCTGTGCGAGAAATAAATATTCTAAACATAGTCTGGGACAGTTGTGGGATGCAATAGATCCCAAATTAATACAAACACTACCATCAAAAAACATTTTTTACGCAATGAGGCTGATGCAACAGATCAGAGCGTTTAGCTTAAAATGTTGATATTAGGCTGTTTCTTCACATTATAAGCGCAGCAATGCGCACACGGCAGTAGGCTATAAGCATGAATGTTCCATTAGCGGGAAAACACTATTATCAAAAGTGACCACAAATGCGATTATGCATGTAATGCTTATATTATAAAGGTGCATTTTTATTGTGAAAATTATCTTCCCCAAACTTGAAACTCACATGCTGCTTATGTATGCCAGTTAGGCTCTACACCCCTTGTAAAACGGATTAATGTGCTTAATTTTAAGAAGTTATTTGGCCACTTTAGTTGTGATACAAACCTTATCAAAACATATACAGTGGGGAGAACAAGTATTTGATACACTGCCAATTTTGCAGGTTTTCCTACTTACAAAGCATGTAGAGGTCTGTCATTTTTATCACAGGTACACTTCAACTGTGAGAGACGGAATCTAAAACAAAAATCCAGAAAATCACATTGTATGATTTTTAAGTAATTAATTTGCATTTTATTGCATGACATAAGTATTTGATCACCTACCAACCAGTAAGAATTCCGGCTCTCACAGACCTGTTAGTTTTTCTTTAAGAAGAAAAAATGATCATGAGGAAGGTGAGGGATCAGCCCAGAACTACACGGCAGGACCTTACTATTTATTACATTGTAGAATAATAGTGAAGACATCAAAACTATGAAATAACACATATGGAATCATGTAGTAACCAAATAAGCTGGTTGAGAGAATGCCAAGAGTGTGCAAAGCTGTCATCAAGACAAAGGGTGGCTATTTGAAGAATCTCAAATATAAAATATATTTTGATTTCTTTAACACTTTTTGGGGTTACTACATGATTCCATATGTGTTATTTCATAGTTTTGATGTCTTCACTATTATTCTACAATGTAAAAAATAGTAAAAATAAAGAAAAACCCTTGAATGAGTAGGTGTGTCCAAACTTTTGACTGGTACTGTATACTAAATAATATATGTGTGAAATTCATTTTGATTTAGAATGGACCATTATCGTGCACCTGTCTCGAAACAGGGGGAAAACATACATGTAATCTCTGCACTTAAATAGCGAATGGAGGACGCTTTTCCTGTGGTTCATTTTCATGCCAGCCAGGTAGGCTATACTCCTGTTGTATTTGATCACCTACCAACCAGTAAGAATTCCGGCTCTCACAGACCTGTTAGTTTTTCTTTAAGAAGAAAAAATGATCATGAGGAAGGTGAGGGATCAGCCCAGAACTACACGGCAGGACCTGGTCAATGACCTGAAGAGAGCTGGGACCACAGTCTCAAAGAAAACCATTAGTAACACACTACGCCGTCATGGATTAAAATCCTGCAGCGCACGCAAGGTCCCCCTGCTCAAGCCAGCGCATGTCCAGGCCCGTCTGAAGTTTGCCAATGACAATCTGGATGATCCAGAGGAGGAATGGGAGAAGGTCATGTGATCTGATGAGACAAAAATAGAGCTTTTTGGTCTAAACTCCACTCGCCGTGTTTGGAGGAAGAAGAAGGATGAGTACAACCCCAAGAACACCATCCCAACCGTGAAGCATGGAGGTGGAAACATCATTTTTTGGGGATGCTTTTCTGCAAAGGGGACAGGACGACTGCACCGTATTGAGGGGAGGATGGATGGGGCCATGTATCGCGAGATCTTGGCCAACAACCTCCTTCACTCAGTAAGAGCATTGAAGATGGGTCGTGGCTGGGTCTTCCAGCATGACAACGACCCGAAACACACAGCCAGGGCAACTAAGGAGTGGCTCCGTAAGAAGCATCTCAAGGTCCTGGAGTGGCCTAGCCAGTCTCCAGACCTGAACCCAATAGAAAATCTTTGGAGGGAGCTGAAAGTCCGTATTGCCCAGCGACAGCCCCGAAACCTGAAGGATCTGGAGAAGTTCTGTATGGAGGAGTGGGCCAAAATCCCTGCTGCAGTGTGTGCAATCCTGGTCAAGACCTACAGGAAACGTATGATCTCTGTAATTGCAAACAAAGGTTTCTGTACCAAATATTAAGTTCTGCTTTTCTGATGTATCAAATACTTATGTCATGCAATAAAATGCAAATTAATTACTTAAAAATCATACAATGTGATTTTGTGGATTTTTGTTTTAGATTCCGTCTCTCACAGTTGAAGTGTACCAATGATAAAAATTACAGACCTCTACATGCTTTGTAAGTAGGAAAACCTGCAAAATCGGCAGTGTATCAAATACTTGTTCTCCCCACTGTAGGCCTATGTGCTAGGCTACATGAGGTGTGCAACTATGATTGTTTCTTGCCTTACCCTGGGCATCATTCACAAGTGATAATATATAATTCACAAGTGATAGGCTAATATTGTCACCCATCAGACTATTCTTGATTTAATCTTGTCTTTACATACAGTACTAGTCAAAGGTTTGGACACACCTACTCATTCAAGGGTTTTTCTTTAATTTTACTATTTATTACATTGTAGAATAATAGTGAAGACATCAAAACTATGAAATAACACATATGGAATCATGTAGTAACCAAATAAGCTGGTTGAGAGAATGCCAAGAGTGTGCAAAGCTGTCATCAAGACAAGGGTGGCTATTTGAAGAATCTCAAATATAAAATATATTTTGATTTCTTTAACACTTTTTTGGGTTACTACATGATTCCATATGTGTTATTTCATAGTGTTGATGTCTTCACTATTATTCTACAATGTAAAAAATAGTAAAAATAAAGAAAAACCCTTGAATGAGTAGGTGTGTCCAAACTTTTGACTGGTACTGTATACTAAATAATATATGTGTGAAATTCATTTTGATTTAGAATGGACCATTATCGTGCACCTGTCTCGAAACAGGGGGAAAACATACATGTAATCTCTGCACTTAAATAGCGAATGGAGGACGCTTTTCCTGTGGTTCATTTTCATGCCAGCCAGGTAGGCTATACTCCTGTTGTAAAGATAAGCAATGTGCTTAATATTTGCTTCATATTAGGATAGTTGAGAAATAAATATAGTAGGCCTAGCCTATAGAAAGCTGATGGGATCCTCCTCTTTTTAATAGAGGCCATCACTCTGTTTTCTCGCGCAATTGCATAGCCTATAGAAATGTTGCGCAACATGAGCTCATGGGCTCTCATGAAGTGTTTGATTTGATTTTCGATTACATTTGCATTGATGTCAGAGTGACTAGAGGGACAATAGAGTGCTGAGTACCCGTCGGTTAGCAAGTTTGGTAGGCTACTAATGACCAGCAGCAGCATCAGAGCTTGGAAAAGCCTAATTACCGTGACTACACGGTCACATGGAATTTGACTGCCTTCATGACTCATGACCGCCGGTGTGGCGGTAATAAGGTCACCGCAACAGCCCTAGTCTGAGACAGAGAGGGAGAAACGTTGCAGGAGTAGCTGTAAATGAGAGGCGGACTGAGACAGAGAGGGAGAAACGTTGCTGTTGCAGGAGTAGCTGTAAATGAGAGGTGGACTGAGACAGAGAGGGGGAAGAGAATGCATATTGACTCTACAAGGTCAGCCAGCCTGTTCCACACACACGCACGAACGCGTGCACACACACACACACACACACACACACACACCTACTGTCGCTGTGTCCTTCAAGGATACTGAAGAGTGGATTTGAGAAGGTGAATAAGGAAATATGGAGTTGACTGTGTGTGTGTGTGTGTGTGTGTGTGTGTGTGTGTGTGTGTGTGTGTGTGTGACCATGAGACAGACAATGAAAGATTGAGGATGTATGTATGCATGCATTGTTCAAACCAATCTTATAATTCTATTTCAGGAGAGTTGAGATTGAGTGATGGGTTAATACTCATCATGTAAGAAGAAATGAATAGGGTCTAAATGCATCAGTGGAAAGTGGAAAGGCTCTGTCTGTGTGTGCATATATAAAACCATGTAGCCTAGATAGATGACTATAAAAAGCCACTACCTGGTATCTCATAACATTTTGGCTGAGGCATTAGTTCCTGTGTAAACATTAACCCTGACCTGATCTAACATCACCTACACATAGTCCCCTGTAGCTCAATTGGTAGAGCATGGCGCTTGCAACGCCAGGGTTGTGGGTTTGTTTCCCACGGGGGGCCAGTATGAAAATGTATGCACTCACTAACTGTAAGTCGCTCTGGATAAGAGCGTCTGCTAAATGAATAAAATGTAAATTTGAGTCTGAAGGCTACAGGAACAAATATAACACAATACATTACACAACAATACAAATATAACACACTACATTACACAACACAACATTAGTGGATAAGTGACCACTGAACCTGAGATTGCCACATGATTGGCCGCTTGGCCAGTCAATAGGTCAACATTAACAAATATACATATTTGGGAACGGGGGGGGGGGGGGGGGCAATCAAAAGGCTAATAATGAGTTTGATGAAATGTCATTATTGTTTGGGCTAGTGATCATGCAGACTCAAGGTGAGACTGATATGGACACTCTCCCTGGTCCATGATCCCTTCATGAGGACTTCTTTAAATCCTTCATTAGCCTGCTATATTTGTTTGTTTTTAACATTTTATTTCCTGTTGCACTGTGTACACAATACAGCTTTTAGCTGCTGCCATGTATACTGAAATAAAACTAAACTCAAAACAGACTATTGAATGGGGCTAGACTGGCTGCTACTGCATTCCCTCCCCACACCTGCAGATAGATAGATAGAGAGAGAGAGAGAGAGAGAGAGAGAGAGAGAGAGAGAGAGAGAGAGAGAGAGAGAGAGAGAGAGAGAGAGAGAGAGAGAGAGAGAGAGAGAGAAGGCTGCTACTGCGTTCCCTCCCACACCTGCAGAGAGCGAGAGAGAGAGAGGGAGAGAAGGCAGTCTGCTACTGCATTGCCTCCCCACACCTGCAGAGAGAGAGGGGGGAGTGGGGGGGAACTCCCGGAGTCACCAGGTAGAGGTCAGGGTAGGTGGGACAGAGGATGTGTCCCAAATGGCACCCTATTTCTTATGTAGCGCACATACTGTAGGACTCTGGTCAAAGTAGTGCACTATATAGGGAATAGGGTGCCATTTACACAGGCATCCCAATACAGATACTTTTTTCATGAATTGGTCTTTTGACCAATCAGATCAGCTCTTTTGCCAATAATTGGGCAAAACATCAGAATAGGGCTGCCTGTGTCAACGTAGCCTATTGGACACTGCCAGAGAGGGGGAAGGATGGCTACTGTTGACTCCAGCGCACTGCGTCGTGTCCATCATCAAAGATGGAGCATCACTACACTACGTAACAAGGTAACCTTTATAGCAGGAAGCTGATGTCTCCAGAATTGATTATAGGAACGCAGTACTTGTGGGCCTGCCTGCACATTCAATTCATAAACTAGATGGCGCCTACGGAGAAGAGTTCCAACCCGACTTTGCTATTTAGTGACTTTTTTCCTGTTTATCTTTTCTCTTTTTGTACAGAAAGTTCATACTATTATCACGACAGCCAAGCACTTCTCGACATCAGATCGACAGTTACTAACCTCGATTTCGACTTCAAATCCAACTTAGACTCAACTGTTCCCTTGTTCATACACCATTCATTTGTTCCATTTCACCAAAACCCCGCAGGCGTGGACGCAGCAGACGAGCCGGCATCCTGGTGAAACTGAGACGAAGAGAATATCGACCGGCGCTCCCCTCCGTTCTATTGGCTAATGTCCAGTCACTCCAGAATAAGATGGATGAGCTTCGTTCGAGAGTCTCCTATAAGAGAGATTTGAAAAGCTGCAATATTATATGCCTTGCAGAGACGTGGCTGGATGACTCTATGCATGTTGAACTCAGTGGTTTCTCCATGCAGTGGCACGATCGGACGGAGGCGGCCTCGGACAAGTTCAAAGAGGGAGGGTTGTGCCTCTTCATAAACAATAACTGGTGTGCTGCTTTCAGTGTGAAGGAAATCTCTAGCTTTTGATTCCCTGATATTGAATACCTCATGGTAAGCTGCAGACCATTTAATCTACCTGATATAGAATACCTCATGGTAAGCTGCAGACACTTTGATCTACCAAGAGAGTTCTCATCCCTAATGATCGCAACTGTCAACATCCCTCCACAAGCCAACACCACTTTGGCACTCAACGAACTGTATGGGGCCATAAACAAAGAAGAAACCACTCACCCAGAGCCAGCGTTTCTGGTGGGCAGAGACTTTAACACGGGGAGACTTAAAACCGTTCTACCTCACTTTTACCAACACGTCTCCTGCGCTACTAGCTGCGCTAAAACTCTAGACCAAAGCAGACTGTTTTGCTAGTTCAGACTGGGATATGTTCTGGGATTCATCAAATGGCATTGAGGAGTTTACCACATCAGTCACGGGCTTCATTAATAAGTGTACAGACGTCGTCCCAACAGTGACTATAAGAACGCATCCAAACCAAAAACCATTGATTACAGGCAATATCCGCACTGGGCTAGAGCTACCACTTACAAGGAAAGGGACACGGACATGGACGCACACAAGAAAGACCGCTACGACCTTGGAGACATCAAACATGCAAAAGGACAATATAGGAGTAAGGTGGAATCCTATTACACCGGCTCCGACGCTCGTCGTATGTGGCAGGGCTTGAAGACAATAACGGATTACGAAGGGAAACCCAGCCGTGAGATGTCCAGTGATGCAGAACTCCCAAACAAGCTAAATGCCTTTTATGCTCGCTTCGAGGAATACAACACTTAGCCTTGCGTGAAAGCCCCTGTTGTTCCGGATGACTGTGTGATCTCACTCTCTGTGGCTGATGTGTGTAAAACTTTTTAACAGGTTAACACTCACAAGACCGCCGGGAGAATACCAGGGTGCGTTCTCAAAGCATGTGCAGACCAGCTGAAAAGTGTCTTCAAGGACATTTTCAATCTCCCCTCATCCCAGTCTGTAATCCCAACATATTTCAAACTGACCACCATTGTCCCTGTTCCCAAGAACTCCAAGGTAACCTGCCCAAATGACTGTTGCCCTGTAGCACTCAAATCTGTCATTATGAAGTGCTTGGATAGGCTGGTCATGACACATCAACACCGTCAGCTTACGGGCCGACCCCAGGTGTTAAGGGTAGGCAACAACACATCCGCCACGCTGACCCTCAACACAGTGGCCCCTCAGGGGTGTGTGCTTAGTCCCATACTGTACTCCCTGTTCACCCAAGACTGCGTGGCCATGCACGACTCCAACACCATCATCAAGTTTGCTGATGACACGATGGTTGTAGGCCTGATCATCAATGGCGATAAGACAGCCTACAGGGAGGAGGTCAGAGACATAGCAGTGTGGTGCCAGGACAACAACCTCTCCCTCAATGTCAGTAAGACCAAGGAGCTGATCCCTGGACTACAGGATAAAGAGGGGACAGAGGGTGGTGCGGACAGCCCAGTATATCACTGGGGCCGAGATCCCTGTCATCCAGGACCTCTATATCAGGCGGTGTCAGAGGAAGGATAGAACAATTGCCAAAGACTTCAGCCACCCTAGCCAAAGAGCGTTCACTCTGCAATCATCCGGCGAAAGGTACCGAATCATTGGCTCTCGGACCAACAGGCTCCGAGACAGGTACTCCCTGTATATAGCTCCATTCTTGTGTATGTTATTCCTTGTGTAACTATTTGTTTAAAAAAAATAAAAAAAATACTCTGCATTGTTGGGAGGAGCTCGTAAGCAATCATTTCACAGTAAAGTCTACACCCGCTGTATTCGGCGCATGTGACAAATAACATTTCATTGAATTTGAACAGTGCAGCTCATCCGGAACAGTGCAGCTCATCCAGAACAGTGCAGCAAGGATTCTTCTGACACAAACAGAACAGTCTGCCCACATCACCCACATCCTTTCTGATCTCCATGGGCTACCTGTTCCTCAAAGAATTTACTTTAAAATCATCCTCCTTATCTGAAAATGCCTGAATGGCATCGGACCGCCTACCTGTCAAACCTATTCTCCCCCTTCGAACCTCCACCCACCCTACGTTTAAGCCACACCCCCAGGATCAGGCTCGGCACAATGGGGGACCGTGCCTTGTCCTCCCACGCACCACGCTTATGGAACTCCCTTCCAGATAATCTCAGGGCTGTTCAGACTGTTGGAGCTTTTAAAGCAGGCCTTAAGACTCACCTCTATCGGCCTAGCCTTCCTCCTAAACTTTGATTGTTGTTTTCATGATATGGTTACATATATTTGTTTCGTTTTTTGTTTACTATTTCTCTATTTTCTATTTTATTTTATGCACCTTGAGATTATTCTTGTATAATTAAAAGAGCTTTACAAATGTAATAAATTATTATTAGTTTCCCAACGGTCCCTCCCTCATGCTGCACACGTCCAAAAGCCCAGTCAGCCCCTCTGTCGGAGCACCAGGCACAGACAGATAAAACAAATAAAATCGCAAGGCCATAACACCAGAGTAAACACTGGGAATGCAGGAATCTTTAAGAAATGCAATATATTTAGAAAATGTGCAGCCAGAGCCCTTGAACAACTGACTGACTGATAAGATCTAAGATCTAACAAGTCACTATTCCAGGCCTTGGTCATACCAGCAGCATTTCAAGCTTTAAAAAAACATAGCCTAGTACCAACCAATAAACATTAGAGTCTTACTCAGACCAGAGTCAACTGGAACATTCTAACATAGGCTAAGTGAAACAGAGGGATAGAGACCTGGCTGACATTATCTCTAAAAAGCAGAGAGAGACAGAGAGAGAGAGAGAGAGTAGTGAGAGAGAGAGAAAGAGTACAGAGAAAGAGAGAGAGAGAGTAGAGCGAAAGAGAGAGAGAGAGAGAGAGAGAGAGAGAGAGAGAGAGAGAGAGAGAGAGAGAGAGAGAGAGAGAGAGAGAGAGAGAGAGAGAGAGAGAGACAGAGACAGCAGCAAGATTTGTGACCTGTTGCCACAAGAAAAGGGCAACCAGTGAAGAACAAACACCATTGTAAATACAACCCATATTTATATTTATTTATTTTCCCTTTTGTACTTTAACTATTTGCACATCGTTACAACACTGTATATAGACATAATGACATTTTAAATGTCTCTATTCCTTCTGAACTTTTGTGAGTGTAATGTTTACTGTTAATTTTGAATCGTTTATTTCACTTTTGTTTATTATCTATTTCACTTGCTTTGGCAATGTAAACATGTTTCCCATGCCAATAAAGCCCCCTTAAATTGAAATTGAATTGAGAGCGAGAGCGAGAGCGAGAGCGAGAGCGAGAGCGAGAGAGAGAGAGATGTGGGTAGAGTGATCAGGTGATTGATTAAAGATAGAGAGGTGGAGGAGGCGGCGGAGGAGGAGATGAGGAGCTACGGGTCACAATGAGAGTGAAAGGCCAAAGCCACAGGGATAGAGCAAAGTAATTAGGTTAATTATCTTTAATCCCCTCAGCTTGTTAAAGCACCACAGTACCCATTCACAAAAACATACATCCAGCTACAGATATACCCCTCACATACAGTGCCTTCAGAAAGTATTCACACCCCTTTACTTTTTCCACATTTTGTTGTGTTACAGCCTGAATTTAAAATGAATTTTGTGTCACTGGCCTACACACAATACCCCATAATGTCAAAGTGGAATGATGTTTTTAGACATTTTTACAAATTAATAAAAAGCTGAAATGTCTTGAGTCAAAAAGTGTTCAAACCTTTTGTTATGGCAAGCCTAACATTTGAATTTATTGGCCCTCCTGTAGCTCAGTTGGTAGAGCATGGCACTTGCAACACAAGGGTTGTGGGTTCATTTCCCACGGGGGGCCAGTATGAAACATGTATGCACTCACTAATTGTAAATCGCTCTGGATAAGAGTGTCTGCTAAATGACTAAAATGTCAATTGGATCACTAAAAAAATACAAGCTGACCACACCGCCTGCGTTGTGTGCGTGAGCGCTGCAAAATAAATATACACATACATTTTATTCAATACTTTCATCCAAACCGCTCGCGCGCGTCTGCGTAGCCAGGCACTAAAATAGAACTCCCGCCTCTCCTCATTGATTTTTAGGAGCATATACCAATGTGGGTGATTGAACGATGAACTGGGTCAAAATTCTACAAAGATCCAGAAAAAAAGGATCTTGTGCATTTCAGGTAAAATAACAACCCAATGTTTATATCCCAGGACAAATTAGCTAGCAACAGCAAGCTAGCTAACTAAATGTCCATGAATGTTTCATGTGTTTCGACCTGTCCCCAAATTAATATAATTGATTCAGAGTTTGTTTTGATATTTTAACCAGAGTGTCCTGATCGCGTCTGGTGTGGATGGACAAAATCAACATGCGGATGCACGCACCTGCCCGGCAGTGGCGGCTCCTGAAAAAATTCTCAGGGGGGGCAATTTTTCTGATGATTTAGGTGACCTACACACATTTTAAAAAAGATATGTCCAGCAACAACATAAAGACAGGGGCAGCATATAAGTCAATACCAGAAGCATTTATTGACTGATCTCAAAAGTGTTGGCTTACCAGGGTTGGTGGAGCCCTCAGTTTCATCTTTGCCTCGCAAAGCTAACTCAAACACTCCGCAAAACTTCACACACTGGATTAGCCGGCTGAGGATGTGGCGGTTCTTGCTAATGTCGTAGTAAATATATTTGTTATAGTGAATATGGAATATGATATGTTGAGTAAAATGTTGTGCTAAGATCTATTTAGGTCAGGAGCTGGTTATAAGTTCTGTTCCTATCCAATAACAATGGACAAAAGGGTCCTATCTTGTCAGCCTTGTCAGCAGGTGGCCAAGGACAACACCCACGCCATAGGCCTCTCAGTTCTTCCAACTCACGAGTTCTTGCTCTGAGGACACACACACACACACACACACAAACACACACACACACACATCATCACTGTTAAACACACACACACACACACACACACACACACACACACATCATCACTGTTAAACACACACACACACACACACACACAAAAATCCCCTCTCTTAGGCTGAACATTTGAAGACAGAGAACCCGACTCAGAGCCAATGCAACAGTGACAGTAGCCTGGAGGGGACCTCGCCCAACTCATCAGGACCAATCAGAAGATCAGAACTACTAGATTCAACCTACTTCATTTATTGCATAAAATGTCTGCACACAATGTTTCGGGGCTCTCTTCAGATAATAATAATAATAATAATAATAATATGCCATTTAGCAGACGCTTTTATCCAAAGCGACTTACAGTCATGCGTGCATACATTTTTGTGTATGGGTGGTCCCGGGGATCGAACCCACTACCTTGGCGTTACAAGCGCCATGCTCTACCAGCTGAGCTACAGAAAGTGGATACTCATGGATGCGCATCGCAATTGTAAAATGTCAACACAATTGGAGACACCACGTCATTTTTGGAGACATGTTATTGACAGTAAACTATTGTAGATGCGACTGCTAACTAAATAAAACATTTTAGCTGGCTAGCTAATCATCTTAGCTAAATGTGGGGCAAACAATTCAGTTATTTACCGTTAATTTGAGGGATTGGGGTGAAAGAAATCGAGTTACATAGTGATACTTTACGATATACTGTATTGACAATATCGCAATATTTTAGCGCTAGTTGGCTGTACCTGCACCAAAACACCATTATTGTTCCTTCATAGCTTGTTCTCAATCTTTTCACATTGGGAGCCAATTTGTTTTCAGCACTTTTATTTCCATGACTGATCAAAACTCGTTCTCATGGCTTTCTGATCCCTCTGCAACAGACATATGGTGCGCAATAAAATCACAGTATCGAATCGCAATACGTATAGAATCATGAGACTCGCAATGCTGATGCATATATCTTATCGTGAGGTTCCTGGCAATTCCCAGCCCAAGTTCATTTGCCACAACAAATCTCTTCGCTAGCAAACGCGATGTCTTCTCCAAAACGGCAATGTGTCTCCAGCAATGTTTACTTTTTTGACGTTCTATGGCATCTCCACTTTCCAAGCATATATGACCACATGTAATATTTTGGTAAGTGATGCAAATAGTGAACTATGTAGGGCCAGGATGTAAAATATATGTAGCTGCAGCAATTTCTCTTATCTGATATGGTAAGTAATGGGGCTTAATTTACAGCTCCCTAAGAGTTTGACGAACGGGTCCGTGCACGCGATTCCAGATATCTTTACCTCTGAATAAACTGCCTTTATTATACCATATCCACCCTGTCCAAAGTCTCTACTTGGTCTCAGTTCTCCAGTAAACTTGTGATTATCAACACTAACCTCATCGTTGTGGCGGCGGACAGCTAGCCTGTATCCCTCATCAAGTTGAGTGGCAATGTTATTTTTCCGTTCGTACCAATTTTTGGAAAATCCTCGGGTGTAGGACTTTCCGCCTTTAGTAGAAACCTGTTGAATTATTAAATTTGGTCTGGGAGGTCCTAATTGTTTCGTTGCCAATTTATCTTCATTTGTTCGCCGACAAAAAGGAACTTCTTTCAAAGACACAATCCGCTCTTTTCTCAGTTACGTTCATGGTTACGTTACGTTACGTATGACGAAAGCGCGTAAGTGCAAGCCCTCAGACACCCATAGAGATTGTATTGAAGGCTCTGAAATTTGAAAAAAATAGATTTTACATGGGAGTCTATGACAGACTTCTGGGCGATTTTCAACCTGACTGAAATCGCCCCAAAAGGGGGGGGAGCCATTTGAAGCACGACTTTAGCCTGATTCGACATTTAGTGGCAGTGTGGCACTGTGGCAGATCAGACGTATAGATTACAACACTGATAACTACTGTTGCCGTGATATAATTGATTAGGAAAAAAATCCCTTCCTTTTCCCGTTTGGCAGTGCGTCGCCCATATCGCCCTATTGAACAGGCCGCCCCTGGTGCCCGGTCTAGTCAGCATGTAAATAAGTTCAGGAGTAAACATTTGCTTAAAGGGATACTTCGGAATTTTGCCAATGAGGCCCATTATCCCAGAGTCAGATGAACTTGTGGATACCATTTGTATGTCTCTGTGTCCAGTATGAAGGAAGTTAGAGGTAGTTTTGCGAGCCAACGCTAACTAGCGTTAGCACAATGACTGGAAGTCTATTGGTATCTGCTAGCATGCAATGACTGGAAGTCTATGGATATCTGCTAGAATGCTAGCAGATACCCATAGACTACCAGTCATTGCGCTAACGCTAGTTAGCAATTGCGCTAGCGCTAGTTCGCAACTTCCTTCGAACCGCACAGACATAAAAATTGTATGAGTTAATCTGACTCTGGGGAAGTAGATAAAGGGCCTCATTGGCAAAAAAATTGCCAGTATCCCTTTAACAAGTCACATAATAAGTTGCATGGACTCACTCAGTCGGAAATAATCGTGTTTAACATGATTTTTGAATGACTACCTCATCTCTGTACCCCATACATACAATTATCTGTAAGGTCCCTCAGTCGAGCAGTGAATATCAAACTGCTCAAGGATTTCACCACAAGGCCAATGGTGACTTTAAAACAGTTACAGCGTTTAATGGCTGTGATAGGAGAAAACTGAGGATGGATCAACAACTTTGTAGTTACTCCAAAATACTAACCTAAACGACAGAGTGAAAAGAAGGAAGCCTGTCCAGAATAAAAAATATTACAAAACATGCATCCTGTTTGCAATAAGGCACTAAAGTAAAACTGCAAAAAATGTGGCAAATAAATTGTACTAAGCGTTACAAAGCGTTATGTTTGGGGCAAATCCAAGAGTAGCACTCTTCATATTTTCAAGCATGGTGGTGGCTGCATCATGTTATGGGTATGCTTGTCATCTGCAAGGACTAGAGAGTTTTTTTATGATAAAAATAAACGGAATAGAGCTAAGCACAGGTAAAATCCTAGAGAAAAACCTGGTTCGGTCTGCTTTCCAGTGGCCTAGTTACAGTTTTGACTTAAATCGGCTTGAAGATCTATGGCAAGACTTGAAAATGGCTGTCTAGCAACAACCAACTTGACAGAGCTTGAAGAATGAAACTTTTTTTTTTTAAAGTGCTAATATTGTACAATCCAGGTGTTCAAAGCTCTTAGATACTTACCCAGAATGACTCACAGCTGTAATCGCTGCCAGGGTGATTCTAACATGTATTGACTTAGGGGTGTGAACACTTATGTAAATGAGATATTTCTGTATTTCATTTTCAATAAATTTGCTAAAAATTCTAAAAACATGTTTTCACTTTGTCATTATGGGGTATTGTGTGTAGATTGGTGAATTTAGGCTGTAACACAACAACATGTGGAATAATTCAAGAGGTATGAATACTTTCTGAAGGCACTGTATATGGACACTTACACAAAAACATACACTAAACAGGACACACACATGTAACTGGTATTTACACAGACGCATAGGCTACACTCATAAATTACATATTAGTGGACTCAAGGAATAACATACTGTACCACATATTGAGATGTAAAGCATGACATGTAATGGAGTTAACAAGGAAACATGTTTGCATTTAAGAATGACTGATTTATTGATTGACTTTTGCATGCCTACAGAAGTCTGTATTTTTAGAGGTTTTTTTATGTTATTAACCTATACCATTGTCCAAACCCTCACAGTCAGATAATGGATCATTACTGCCTGTGAGCTGGCTGAGCATCAGAAGATATTATGGCTTAATCAACATCATATAGCTTGCATAACAGTTGGTGATTTTTTTAATGCTGTTGCTTTATCAGTATAATGTTTTATTTGCACTATGAAAATACCAGGCACTGGGCCGACTCTGGGGCAGCTGAGCTGGGACCTGGTTGGTTGTGTAGAGGGGAAATGCTGGGACCTGGTTGGTTGTGTAGAGGGAAAATGCTGGGACCTGGTTGGTTGTGTAGAGGGGAAATGCTGGGATTTGGTTGGTTGTGTAGAGGGGAAATGCTGCGACCTGGTTGGTTGTGTAGAGGGGAAATGAGGACAGGTTGTGTAGGAGTGTAGTTAGAGTACATTAACCTCACTGTGTGTGTGGTGTAGCGGTTACCTCTGTTTATATGGAGTAAAACATTTAAATAGCTAGACTGGTGCAGAGTCCACTGCCGAGAGAGAGAGAGAGAGAGAGAGAGAGAGAGAGAGAGAGAGAGAGAGAGAGAGAGAGAGAGAGCACATAAACCAGTCTAGACTCGCCATGCTGTTAAATGAGGCAAGGCAATGGAATCGATTCGCAAAAGCATATGCACTGATGTTGAGTGAGTGAAAACAGCATGTTTAAGTGTGGGGTTATGGTGTGTTATAGCCCTATTGACTTTGATGTGACCCCTTATCTGCAGATCCCCCCCCCCTTCTGGTTCCTATTTCAGAAAATAAGGGGGGAACTTCACTCCACTGGGTGGAATGCCACTTGGCAAAGATAAAGGGCAACTGGGTTAGTCACCTGGTTAAACCTACAGAACTACTGTTGTTACCTGAGACAGCCTGTATATTAAGGTTCTGTTTATAGCATTCAAACCAAATGGCACCATGTTCCCTATGTAGTGTTACTTTTGACCTGGCCCAAGTAGTGCACTACATAGGAAATAGGGTGTCATTTGGGACGTAAACATAGTGTATTGTATGAGGTCTGATAACAGGTTATGATTGGAATAAGAAAAGCTCCAAGACCAGCACTATTAGGAACAACTTCTCCTACTAGTCCCCCAGGCCAGCACCATCTCTCCTCATACTCCTCCAGGCCAGCACCATCTAGTCCCCCAGGCCGGGACCATCTAGTCCCCCAGGCCGGGACCATCTAGTCCCACAGGCCAGAACCATCTAGTCCCCCAGGCCAGCACCATCTAGTCCCCCAGGCCGGGACCATCTAGTCCCCCAGGCCGGGACTATCTAGTCCCCCAGGCCAGAACCATCTAGTCCCCTAGGCCAGAACCATCTAGTCCCCCAGGCCGGGACCATCTAGTCCCCTAGGCCAGAACCATCTAGTCCCCCAGGCCGGGACCATCTAGTCCCCCAGGCCGGGACCATCTAGTCCCCTAGGCCAGAACCATCTAGTCCCCTAGGCCAGAACCATCTAGTCCCCCAGGCCAGCACATTTAAAATAAGGCGAAGCCAGGAGCAAGAGTAGGACCTATAGATCTAGGATCAGACTTCACCATCACCAATGTTATGACATAACCTTCAGTCAAGAATGGGGAACAATTTCATTCAAGAAAAGTGTTCAAATAGGCCTAGTGATTTGCAATTCGATACACGTATAAATTATGTAGTTCTTTAAAAGATCGACATGTACTTGGATGGAGTGGAATTACAGGCCAAGAAGAAGTGGTAAGCGTTGTTTCAATATTGGTCGTCGGCAAGCTCTTAATTTTCTATTCAGGAAACAAATTGTGCGACATTTCACACAGAGAGCAATAGTAGCCTAATGGCATATTTTTGTAGTCACTAACAGACAATAGTGTGCAACTGCAGCCCGCAATTCGGTGCCTTTCTGCATGTGGGCATTCCTGTATCTGCAGGAACGCCCCCCCTCGAGCATCCCATTGGTTCCTGCATGAACGACCCCCCTCGAGCATGACATCTTCATGCTTGTGTGACACTTCTGAATGTGGGTCAAAAGGGAAATAAAAGTGTTATCTGAGTTTTTTTCATCCCAGCCCGTTGTGTACCAGAGTCCTTCGCTCCCGCCTGCCGAACACCTGCCCTCACCGTCGTTAACAGAACTGAGGGAAAACAGTGTCCGATAGGCGAGGGCAAAGGACACTGTCTACCGGTCACCCCTGCCTCCCGCTAATACAGCAGGCGGGAGCAACACCCTGTGCTAGCTAGCTAGCGAACCCGTCTGCTAGCTTGCTAGTTAGCAAACCCGTGTGCTAGCTTGCTAGTTAGCGACACCGTGTCTACCGGTGTCTAGCTACTCCTGTACACAGCAGGCGAGAGGTGGGGGCGACACCGTGTGCTAGCGACACGTGTGCTTGCTAGTTAGTTAACTAGCACATGGTGTCGCCCCTGCCTCCCGCCTACTGTGTACAGGAGTCCTCCTTAAAACTAGTTGGCTAAGCTACCACGGTGTCCTTCACTCTAGCCTGCCGAACACCTGCCCTCGCCGTCGTTAACAGAACTGCAGGACAACAGTGCCCGACAGGCGGGGGCGAAGGACACTTGCTATAGCTAGCTACCATTTTCGCCCCAGCCTCTTCTTCTTCTGTGGGGTTTTTCGGCGGTTGCCATCCAACGTTATGTTGCATTACCGCCATCTACTGTACTGGAGCGCCCCTGCCTCCTGCCTATGTACTGGAGTCATATAGCTTAAAGATTGACCAATAGATGTATAAAAAGGGGTTCCTGCAGATGGGGGAATGCCCACATGCAGGAACGCCCCGAATTGCAGGCTGCAGTTGCACCCTTCTCCTAATGGAGGCTAACTCCACATGGTTTGTTGGCCAAAGCCTATGGAGAAATTAATGTTTTTTGCCGAAAATAAGGTCTGTGGTAAACACAGGTTTAGGAGAGTTTATGCGTTTTGTTCTATGAGATAATATTCACCGGCTACCGTGACTTTGTGAATTTTGAAGCATTTATGTAATCAAAACAAGCACATAAAGGCTTCATAATTCCTAAAGGTCATTTAAACTGACTGATATTATCTCATAGAACAAAACGTATAAGATCTCCTAAGCGTCTGTTAACCTCAGACCTTATTTCGGCGTTTATCCCAAAACCCCATTCTTTCTCTATTAATTTCCCCCATTGGAATGGCTGAACTGGCTGAAAGAACCAGATCTAACTCATTTCCAGTTTTTTGTAAATTAAACTGAGGAGCACTATTCAACATTTCCGCATTAGAAATGGTTGAGATTTGCTTCCTGTATTACTGACGTGACAGAATCAATAACTGTGGCATACTGTGAGTGTCTTGAAGAAGACAGCCCTGAAAAAACGAAAATGATTCTGTTAGTAGCCTAAATGCATCATCATTTGGACTAGGCCTAAGAATTGTCAGACGTCAAATGTTATGACATCATCACTCTGTATTCTATGCGTAACCTCGCCTACTGACTGTACATGCTATTGTAAACTACCCAACAACAGGCAGACAGTTTATTCAAATGTTGGCTATCCATGTGATACATATTTACTAACTTCGAATAGATGTGTTGTGACAAGGTTGTTACAAGTTTATTTACACGCACCTACATACGCAATCAATAAGGCAAAACGCCAGGTGAAAGTATACTGCGACAGCAGTCAAGCATTAGTGTTCTTACCTGTGCACGCTCGGTAGGTCTGATAAATAGCCTAATCCTGTCTTCAACACGTTGTCTTCTTACTTATTACAGCATGCGAAATGAATTTTAATGTCACGATAAGCTAACTATTTGACCAATTCTGAATACGCCATACTTGGAGCGAAGGTTAATAGTGATGAAAAAATAAAATCACTTACATTTATGATAACAGTTTAAAAAACGATACGTCGTGCATTTATCCCAAAAAAATAATGCGGGGAAACAAAACGATGAAGCGGCGTGAAGTGAAATGTCGCAACTTGGTAGCTGGCTAAATAAAAAGCAGAGACAAGCTAGACCAGAGGAGGGCGAGGTAAAAATCGAGGGAGGGCTGAAGGGAGGAGTTCAAGAGAAAAGTGTTGTTTGGTATTACGCATTGCCTCCATTTTAGGGGAATCCTATTAGACTTTGTTTTCCGCGGTAAGAGGGCGGTAACTGGATGGGTCACTTCAGGTACAGTCCTTTTGTCTCTACCCTTTACATTTTGGTAAACCTACTTTAGCGTATGTCATGGCCACAACCTCAGGTATACAGCTTCATGTCCTAAATGGTATTACAGGGTAGCCACCGTCTTAACAGCCTCTATTCTAGATCACAATATTCTTTCATTTATGATAATGACTCAACTGTAAAAATGTGCCAGACACAACTAAGGATAAGCCTACTTGTAAATCTAGTACCTATGTATGGTGCTGGTAGAGGAGCACTGTGGATCATTGTTGTGGTGTTATTGTAGCATGTGCAACATTAAAATTACTATCCAGTCACTCCTATGCACAATCATAAATTAATAAATCCAAAATATAACACAGTCATTATGTAATGTTGATAGTTTAGACACAGTCACTATCTAATGTTGATATTTTACACACAGTCACTATCTGTGGTCTATCTGTGGTCCTCTGTAGCTCAGCTGGTAGAGCACGGCGCTTGTAACGCCAAGGTAGTGGGTTCGATCCCCGGGACCACCCATACACAAAAATGTATGCACGCATGACTGTAAGTCGCTTTGGATAAAAGCGTCTGCTAAATGGCATATTTATAATTTACACAGACAGGGATTAACATTTAGACTAGACCAGATTCACAGGAAACTATAGAGATTACATTTTCAGGGGAGAGTTGTGGTGACACGTATTTGGCACCACCTGCTGGAGCAACAGACAGAGGGGAACGAAGGGACAGCACTGGATTATGATGACGGTCCAATCGTGACCTGGCTGGCAACTACACATTAATAATATAATAATAATATGCCATTTAGCAGACGCTTTTATCCAAAGCGACTTACAGTCATGCGTGCATACATTTTTGTGTATGGGTGGTCCCGGGGACTACCTTGACGTTACAAGCGCCGTGCTCTACCAGCTGAGCTACAGAGGACCACACATTTGTACCAACCAGAGACAGGTGTGTGGGCTACATGTGTAGTAAGGATGTGGACATACCAACACACTCTAAATGGTGTATCAGTTACAAGACATGACACCAGTGAATTATTTTTCTTTTATATACAAAAGTGGAGACAAGGATAGGACAAGAAGAAGTGAGTAATGCAGAGGTGTGCTACTGATTGAGGTAATTATAAAAAATCTCATTTAGTGAGATTTTTTTTTAGCACATCACTTCGTCTTTCTCAGTCATTTGTGAGCTGCATGTCATCTGACAAATCATTCAACAGCTTTACCTACATAATTGATGACAAAATAATATGAATACAAAAATCTCAATGAAAAAGCATAGCTTATTCTCTTTGAAACAAAACCCGGTACAAATATTAGCTTATACATCAATATCAAAATGACTATCGGGGAAACAATGTTTTAACCTGGTATTTAACCAACAGTTCTGCATGAGAACCATAAGGTTTCCTCAGAAGGCTTCTGGGATTGAGAGGGGCATGGTATTGGTAGTGTCCCTGTCCCAAATGGCACCCTATTCTCTAAATAGTGCACAGATTTTGACCGGGGTTCCAGTCAAAAGTAGTGCACTATATTAGGGAATAGGGTGCCAATTGGGCCGGGATTTTCTCTAAGAAATGTCATGACCACAGTGTGGGTTAGGGAAGTACACAAAAACAAATTACATTCAAGGAAAATAAGCACGTTTTGCTAAATGGAAAACTGGCCATGGACTAAAGGTTGGGATGCAAGCTAAAGGGAGCTGTGCGCTGTTAGTGTTGAGGTTTGAGAATGTGTACGTCCTATATCTCCTTGTTCCTGAAGTCTGCATTTGTTCACTACTACCCACATATAGCATTGGATTGGTGTAGGCATGGTCAAAAACACATTTTTCTAATACCAGTCATTTCCTTTCAAATCCATAAAGGGACGTGAAGAAGAAGTCTCAGTCAGTCAACCCTTCCCTCTTTCTCCAGCTTGGTCCTCTCACTACTACCGCCACTGTTCCACATTATCCATGTAGTCCTCCATGGTGCTGTTCTGCTCCAGACCCCACCAGTCTGGCAGCTGCACCTCAGCCTCTACAGCCTCGCCACCTCCCCTCTCCTGATGCTTCCTTTCTGGGGAGGGTGGTCGTAGGTGGGTGGTGATTGCCTCCCCAGCCTGGGTCTCTGTCCACTGGGGCTTGTCGCTGGGCCACTCGGCCACCGGCCTCCCCAGCCTCCCTCTGAGCCTCCTCCTCTCCTGCTGCCTCCTCTCTCTGGCCTGTTTCCGCTCCTGCTGCCGGGACACCTGGAAGCGCTGGAGGAACAGGTCACGGGCGTACTCGTACAGCTCCTCATCCCATTGGTTCAGCTGGTGGATCCGGAGCTGTGTCTCAGGCACGACCTCTACGCTGGCCGCCCGTGTGCCATTGAGCTGGGTGAAGGGGGCGATGAACGCCAGGCGGAAGGTCCTCTCAAACAGGTACTGGGTTTTCCTCTGGTACTCTGTCAGGCCGAAGAAGGCCATGCCCCGCAGGTTCCGCTTGGCGCTTTCTAATAACACAGCCCAGCGCTCATCCTCACTCATGACCGAGACGTTGTAGCAGCCCACTAGGCTGAGGTCTGCCAGCATGCGGACCTGCCGGTTGTTGGCCAGGTTGTAGGGGCAGTCCATGAAGTCCTGCAGGGAGCAGCCGGACCAGTCATCCCCGGGGTAGCAGCTGGGCAGCTCGGCAAGCGTGGGGGCGCGCCCGTCACACACATGCAGGGAGGCCTTCCAGGTGGCACCGCGCTGCACGTGCCGCCACTCGCTCAGGTAGCGCCACACCGGGTCACGCAGGATGGTGATGTAGTAGTAGTTCCGGCTGAGGAACAGCAGACAGTAAGACAGAATAGAGAGAACAGACAGACAGAACAGAGAGACAGACAGACAGAATAGAGAGACAGACAGACAGAATAGAGAGACAGACAGAACAGAGAGACAGATACCTAGGTCAGTTCATTTGTTTTGAATTCAGCACCTCTGTTATATAACTGTAATAATAACCAATGCAATGGTCTCAATTAGTCTAAGTCACAAATGGCACCCTATTCCCTATAAAGTGACCTATTTTTGAACAGGGCCTCTGATCAAAACCAGTGCACTATAAACGGGAATAGGGGGTAATTTGGGACACATCCTCAATATGCTCCAGTCTTCCAAGTTCTCACCCCTCTCTCTGCAGGTCATGATGAACAGAGAGAGTCACAATAGAGATAGTCACAATGGAGGTGCTTGCTATTGACCCGGCCTAACCAGACCAGAAATCCCCTTTCAACCCTACAGAAGCATGGATGCATTTGTCTCTGAATGATCATACATAATAAAATATGAGATGTGCATTCAATTTAGGGACAAGATACTGAACAAACTGAAATTGTTGTCCACAATTCATTTCAAATCAATTTCTCTGAGTGACACTCTTACCTGGGAACTGTAGGCTTCTTGGGGGGCTCGCGCGTGTTCATGTGGGACGGCACGCAGTTGGTCAGCTCGGTCCAGTCCGCGTGAAGACCGCAGCTCCAGCCAGTGGAAAACCGGGAGAAAAGCCAACTTTCCCTTTTACCTGGCCGGTAACAGGTGCATTTCTTTTGGCCAGCATGACACTCACAAGGCCTCTCGAGTTTAATATTACGCACTAAATGTCGACCAAACGTTGTGCCCCCTGTTTTCTGGATGTGTAGAAAAACAATAACATCATCTCCCTGGATATTGAAGTCTACGAGTCGACTGAGGTCTGCAGAAGTGAAATTGAAGCGGGGGACAAAACGGGCTACGGCACAGTCCTCAGCGACGTACGGGTCCTGTCCACTGAGGCCAATGTCGTTTCCCTTCTTACCCTGGGACCCGATGGCATTGCTGCCCGAGTTGGAGGCCAATGATCCTAGGTGCAACAGCTGGCAATCGGAGCTAGGACAAACGTACTGAAGCACAATAACGCCAAAGAGCAAGATTATCACCAGGGCAATCAAGAGCCGGTGGTGGATGGTGGACTTTTCATCCATCTTCCCGAGAGAAACCAAACCGCATTACTCAAGCAGTCTGCCCCACTGGGCCCCTGCCTCGGCTGGGGGAAAACACTGTTTTCTAGCTATATTGCTTTCACTTCGTTAACTAAACAAAAACAATGGCCAGCTATGGCTGGCTAGCGGAACCGGTAGCCTGGCTAACGTTAGCTAGCCACACCACATTCGCATACAAACAGAGAGCGCTTTTGATGTTTCACGAAATAATTATGTTACAGACGTGATAACATTTACCTCTCACAGAAGTCTGCTTGTATGTCCCGAAAAGCGTTAAGGATGTTGTGTTTTCCACCAACAATTAGGTGTTTAGAGCCACCTTCCATCATCATGTTCCCTATCCCTAACCTTTCCTCCCATAATCCCCTGCGTTGGCTGGGGTTCGTGAAATGACGTCACTTGCATACATGGGCGGAGGTTCTCTGATGTGAGCCAATCAATGAATGACTGTATATATTGGCCAATCCATAAAGATGTATCTGTACCATGCTGCCCAGATTTGATATTATGATTTCATGACTTTGTAGATGCATACAACACCAGCATGTCATACAGTTGCCAGAACTGTACTTAGGAATTATCTTGACTCCCGAGTACAAAAACCGTTCCCGTCGTCATCGAAGTACCGCCGAAATAGCTCAGTTGGGAGAGCGTTAGACTGAAGATCTAAAGGTCCCTGGTTCGATCCCGGGTTTCGGCAGGGTAATATCTTTTGACTGAATTTGGAGGCTGCAGTACTCGGATACTATTGGGTTATTCGATGTGCAATGGGTTAAAAAGCAAATACTCAAATAAACTGTTTAATAGTCAGTCTTCCCCTTTTCTATGCAATGTATGCCTACAGGTGTCGGCAGGTTACAGTAGGCACCATAGCTTCACCGTGGTCCTCTGTAGCTCAATTGGTAGAGCATGGCGCTTGTAACGCCAGGGTAGTGGGTTCGATCCCCGGGACCACCCATACGTAATAATGTATGCACACGTGACTGTAAATCGCTTTGGATAAAAGCGTCTGCTAAATGGCATATTATTTACCCCTTTGTGAAGGAGTAGACAGGACCTGTAGTCTCTAAACACAGAAAGGCATGTGCATGATTGAATACTCATAAAAAATCTAATGGGTTTAATTTGAGTCCTACAGACAAACCATACACTGTGTACAAAACATTAAGAACACCTGCTATTTCCATGATATAGAATGACCAGGTGAAATCTATGATCCCTTATTGATGCCACTTGTTCAGGTTAAAGGATTAAGCCTCGAGACAAATGAGACATGGATTGTGTATGTGTGCCAGTCAGAGGGTGAATGGGCAAGACAAAATATTTGTGCCTTTGAACAGGGTATGGTAGTAGGTGCACCGGTTTGTGTCAAGACTTGCAACGCTGCTGGGTTTTTCATGCTCAAGTTTCCCTTGTGTATCAAGAATGGTCCACCACCCAAAGGACATCTTGCAAACTTGACACAACTGTAGAAAGCATTGGAGTCAACATGGGGTGGGACACAATATCAGCATTTTTCAAAGAGCATATGCTTCTTCGTTGCAACGGTTCATTTGTTGAAATGCATATTTTTTAATAACACAGCTCATCTTTAGGGTAAACCTACCTAGTATTTAGAGGACCATCATGTAAATGTCAGTGATTCTGAAAAGAAACCATTCAAGACCATTTAAATATCTGCAGTCTTTATTTCAACAAGACTAGGAACTGTTTAAGATGCCTTTTCTTTTACAATTTAGCATATATCTCATCTTGTTTTTCTCATAACATTTAGGAGATACTTAGAAGTAAAAACATGATGGATTTTTACAGCCTCTTTCAGAGACATCTAAAATGGCTGCTCATTTACATATTTTGTTTTACTATTTTCAGTCTCTCGTAAATGAGTCCCAAATGACACCCTATTCCCTATGTAGTGCACTACTTTTGACCAGGGGCCATAGGGGAATAGGGTATCATTTGGGACACACCCATACTCTCCTCAGTCCTCATAAAGATGACTCCATGCTGTTCTGGTGGGCCGAAGACAGATGGGGTGTGTCGTCATATATCCATCTATCAGGTTGCGTCTGAAATCACACCCCATTCCCTATATAATGCACTTATTTTGGCCAGGGCCCACAGTGCACTGTGTTGGGAATAGGGTGCCATTTCAGACACCTGAGGTTGTTCCATAGATCATATAAAAGGAGAACCCTTATGGTACTAGAAGCTAGACCAACACACCTGCTGCAGTGCCCTACAGGAATAGCTTCTGCCATGGCCCGCAAGCAGACATTTGCCATCACTGCCCCACAACATTTATTTACCATTTGAGATTGAGATGGAAAAAATCATTTGATGACAGAAACCACCTTCCTTTCCCATCATTACACAAACAGCGCAACCCCTTTGCAAATATCTAGATGGTGGTAGCCTACAATGCACAATATAGGGACTGCATTATTAAAAGACTGCCAATTGAGTGTGGAAGGGCAGCATAGATATTTCCTCTTCACAGGCTGCATAGATGTTTTTGCTGTATGACATCACAATGTCCTGTCCCCAATCCCCAAATGTCCTCAGGGATTCCTTCCAAGTCCTGGCGGCCGGCCAGGCGTAATCCTTGGGGGCATTAGGGGTTTAGTGCAGAAATCTGTCCAGCACCAGGGGGACACAAGAGGCACAAAAGGGTCTTGAGCGAACAGCCCTGTCCAGGCATCACCACCATACATCAGCTAATCACCTTAGAAGACTTGACAGACAACTGCAACATGCAAATCATTTTTTTTTCTTTACAGAATTCTAATGTAAAATAGGAAATCTGAAACCAATACAAATACCTTGTTAATTTGTAAAATTATGAATATCTTTTCATCTACACAATATATCAATACATTCTGAATACTGTATTTTTTGATATTTTTGAATGCATGTTTGTAAATGTTTAAAAGAAACATGCAATTAAATAATTTACTGTACAAGAGCAACCAGTGGGTAATGTGAAGTGAAACTTTTAGGTGATGTGAATTCAAACATATTGTGCTTGTCAGTCATCCAATTCAACACAAACTCAGGGACACCGGTCTGTCTGGAGAGAGACAAAAGTAATTTTGCTGACAATGGATACAATTAATTGATTTGAGAAGTCCCAGAAAACATTATTTTCATGATCATGAAGAAGTAGTTACAAGGTTCCATTTTCCATGCGAGACAGAATATATCAAATTTTGTTGCAAACAGTTGAAAATATTGGATGCAAGAAGGGACACGAAGGTCAGACAGATCTAATGAAAGTAGAGGTAAATGTCTGTATGGGGTGCAAACAAGCACCCCAAAACATAATCTGTGCACACAGACCACCAGCTCCTACAACTAGCAGTACAATTCATTGTAGTACCTAATACATATCTTTATACCAAAACATTTGAACACTACCTCCACATAAAACCCTGTGTTCCAATTTTATCATACTCAGTCTCCACATTTCTCTCATCGCCGATTCAATTCACAAAGTCACTCAACTGTGTCTTGGTTTCTCTTTTCTGCTATATCTGAAAGATGTTGGACATACAAGCCACTCCCTGTCAAGATCATCTAATTTTATCATGTCAGACTGACTGTGCAGTCTGCTCGGAACAGACTCACTGCCCCAGGACACCCGTCAGCTCTGCCTTCTATACAGGGAATGCCAGGGAGGGGGAGCCCCTGCTGTCAAGTCTCCAGCATTCCCTTGTAGCCTACATCAAGACTTCCCCCATCCATCCAACAAGTTACAGTTAAACACAGCTAGTTTATAATGATTCAAAGAACACATGAGGTATGATCTCAGTGGACTGGTTTAGAGTGTAGTTTGCGATGTGATGGATGCACAGAGAACCCCTCGCCAGCTGGTTCCATCTCCTATCAAACCATCAGCCCTGTAACTTCTCAGTGCTTTCCCGCAGAGCTACCAGTCTCTTGTACTTTCAGCTGTGAGAGCCAGTCTGAAGCTTCAACATGTGACCAAGACATCCATTTCAATGTTCTCTTGTCCACATTCATCCCTGGCCAGCCTGAAGATACAACCACTATAGCAAAAAAAAAAAAGGAACCACGCTCACTCATACACACACACACACACAAACCAATACAGACTGGCAAACCAGGAACACTGGCAAACCAGGAATACTTGCTACATTGTTCCTTAGTTGTTATCTTGATAAGGGAAATGCATTTGTGAATAGAGCGTATTGTTATAATGAAAAGCTCTCTCAGACATACACAGGCACACACACAATCCCGGGTTCCAATTGAGATAACTCTAAGACCCAAACGCCCAACAAAAACTAAAATGTGAATAATGGGATAAAATGGTAGAACTGAAAACACTGTTGGTGCTGTGGTGGTAGAGAGCCTAGCTTCAAGGGGCCAATCAGTTAATCAGGACAAAATAAAAAAAATAAAAAAGTGGTGAACATTTTGGAAGAAAATCGTATCGCTGTACACTTTATGTCCATTTTTATAAAAACAAACAAAATTAAAAGTGAAGTTATTATAATATTAATAACTCCAGTCTCCCCCCCACCCCCCCACATGATGGCGGGCAGACCGAGGTCCTGAAGGCAGTCTTTTTAAAAGTCTTTGACAGTTTTTCCCCCTTCTCTCAGTCGCCCTCTTCCTTTCCTTCCCTCAGCAGTTTTATCTCCAGTGGGGGGCGAGCAGGGCCAGGACGAGCCCACAGAGTGCCAGAGCCATGCTCCCGTGTGCCACACGGACTCCCCCAGTCGTTTCCTGGTGCACCACCTTGACCACGCGGGGGTTGATGGGGGTGGGCGGGGTGGAGAAGTAGATGTCCCGGTCCGCCTCACAGGACGGAGAGGCACATCCGCTGCCGCTCTCCTCTCCTCCGCTACCGTCCTCATCTGGAACACAGCGAGAGAGAGAGAGAGAGAGGATGGCAGGAGGCAAAAAGTGAGAACAGGTTGATGGGGTCATGAACTCAGGACTAGAAACAGCATTCGGGGATGAAAAGTGAACTGATCAAGTCTGTTGTGACATTTTGAATGGTAACACCAAAGGTAGTGGTCCTCTCTAGCTCAGTTGGTAGAGTATGGCGCTTGCAACGCGAAGATAGTGGGTTCGTTTTCCGGGACCACCCAGACATAAATGCTTTATGCGCGCATGACTAAGTGGCTTTGGATAAAAGTGTCTTCTAAATGGCATATAAAGGTTCCTTCTCTCACAGGGAGGCATTAGTCATCCAATGTTCCTTATCTCACAGGGAGGCATTAGTCATCAAACTGAATACATTCTGGCCTAGATATTCTTCTCATTTATACAGGTGGGGTGTTCACCAACAAAACCATTGCGTGCACACTGCACAACTAAGAGGTAAAAACAGACAGGGTGGGCTTACAATCAAAGGATTATTGACAACTTGTTTAGGCTTAGTCTGCAAATGTTTAATGAAAACATAATTACATTTGCCCAGTAAGCACCAACATAAAGTGTCTTAATAGGGCGTTGGGCCACCACAAACCAGAACAGCTTCAATGCGCCTTGGCATAGATTCTACAAGAGTCTGAAACTCTATTGGAGGGATGCGACACAAGAAATTCCATCATTTGGTGTTTTGTTGATGGTGGTGGAAAACACTCTCTCAGGCGCCGCTCCAGAATCTCCCATAAGTGTTCAATTGGGTTGAGATCTGGTGACAGACGGCCATGGCATATGGTTTACATCAGTATATTGATCAGTCTTCGTCACTGAAGCTCCTGCTAAACATGCCCCAACAATCACCCCTCTATCAAAGTCACAGATATCTTCTTCCAGCCATGGTAGCCAAAAATAATGGGCAACTGGGCCTGTCCAGCATTTTTATACATGAACCTAAGCATGATGGGATGTTATTCCACACCTGTATGGAAGCACCTGCTTTCAATATAATTTGTATCCTTCATTTACTCAAGTGTTTCCTTTATTTTGGCAGTTACCTGTAAATTGTTACAGTTGTTGGTTAGCTAGCTTGCAATATTTTTGCCATATTAGCATAGACGTGACAAGAGTCAAAACACGTCAACACAGCTTCTTACTAGCTATCTGACCGTTCAGAAGACAACACACAGCCTTTTACCTCGGAGTAGTGCACGCATTATTGTGGTGACGTTGTCAAGCCACCGTCTATTAAAATGGCGCAAACTTGCTGAAGTCGAGTTCTCTGGAGAGGTGTGGTTAATGGCTCTGCATGGGGCGATGGGCCTCAGTCAGTTAATCTGTTAGGGTTTACCATCCTCACCTTGGTCGATGGAGATGTCGTTGCCGCTGTGGGCGGCCTTCAGCCAGCTAGTCATTTCCTTTAACACTGCGATCTGACTGCGAATCACCAGGTCTGGCTTTGTGATGTCCACTTCCACATCCGGGTTGGACACCTGATTGGCCAATCCGTTGCCCATAACAACAGACTCGTACCTAGGGAAGAAGGGTGTGAGTGAATGGGGAGATCCTACCGAGCACACTGTTCGTTCTGCAGCAACCTTACTTTATGCCTTTAGAGTGAGTGGCTCCATCCCTACGGGCCCTGGTCAAAAGTAGTGCACTAAACAGGGAATAGGGTCCCATTTGGGATGCAGACAATGTTGATTGGTGTCTGTGTCAAGGGAGAGACCTGAGAAAAAAACCTGCCAAACTAACCTGCTCTTTGCTGTTCCGTTCCAACAGTCATCCCCAGACGTGATCCTCTCCCCAACACACACAGTCTCTGGCAGCGTGGACCAGAACTTCTTAGCATGCTTCAGCTTCTTCTTCACATCTGTCGTCTGGGTAGAAGGAGGGAGGCATGCAAACAGAGATAGCTCACACATTTATACCAAGTCCATTTGAAAGACTGTACTTTTACTTCTCACGTAAAAACTATTGTATTGATGCTGCTGGTTGGGGCAGATGTCTGACGAAGACTTACCAATCTGTCCAGGCTGGTGCCAGCAGCTGTGGTGGGCCGTGCATCGGGGCTGTAGGGACGGAAGCGACCGGTGAATCCTGTCTCCTTGACTGAGCGACGGGACCGGAAGCCTTTACCTGGCTGAGGCTGACCACACCCCTGAAACACCTGGAGAGGAGAGTGAGCAGCATGTACAGACAGACAGACACCGTTACCAGACAGACAGGCAGACACCGTTACCAGACAGACAGGCCGACACAGGCTACCAGACAGACAGGCCGACACAGGCTACCAGACAGACAGGCCGACACAGGCTACCAGACAGACAGGCCGACACAGGCTACCAGACAGACAGGCCGACACAGGCTACCAGACAGACACAGGTTGGGGAATGCAGAAGACACACACAGTCACACCAAGACAGGAAGTGACTGACCTTCTGTGACACCTGCATGCTGTTCTCCTGCATGTTCATGATGGCCTCAGAGATCTTGACGTCAATAGGGTCCATGACAGACTCAAAGTTGAAGGGCCCCTCCAGCCTCTCAGCCAGACTCAACATGGCATCTGAGAATCAGACAACTCAGTTAGTCACAAAGAAAACAACCACACCCTCAGTAAATACTTCTGGAAATTAAAGAAGCACTAAAATATTTTTTCAGCCATTTTCAACATGGGGTGATTTCACCTGTTTCTACCAGCAGGGGGAAGCACACAGCAGAGTCCAAGTGTTTTGATCCTAAGAGGACTTAACAAGGGGCCCAAAGTAAGGCCCAGTAAAGCTGCCACACAGGGAGGGAGTAGCAGGCACCAGTGGCACCCCAGTGAGGGACAGCGTGGCAGAAGCCAAACACACACACAGCATAGTGAGCTGTTCCTTGTTGGATATGGAAGCCCTTACCCAGGAAGTTGTTCCACTCGGTGTCGAGGTCGGCCTGGTTGGCCAGACAGCCACGCATCACGTTGAGACAGTAGTTCTGACAAGGCTTGAGGGCAACCTGGCCAGAACAGTAGGGACAGTACATCATCTTCATGGCTGCCCGTACACAGCTAGGGGACGCACTGACCTGAGGGAGGGAGGAGTCAGGTGAATGAACTGATCCTTATCTTAAACCGACAGACAGGCAGGACACTAAAACTATACACACAAGATAATATCAAATTATCACTCAAATCCCAATGCGATTTATAGTGAAAGTCCAATGTGCAGTATCTTATCATGAATGAGTCACTGCCAAAACTGCTATAAACCTGTCATGCCACTGTAGTTTTGCTCCTTGCCCTCTCTTCACACACTCATTCATACAGACACACCCCCACAGACACACACCCACAGACAACAAAACAGCACAGCACTATTACGGAATCTTGAACTCTCATTCAGACAAACAGTGTCCCAAACTGTCACCTGATTTCCTACATAGTGAAATAGTTTTGACCAGGGCCCACAGAGGTTAGAAAACACACGAGGGTGAGGAAGAAATGTTCACCTGAACTCCCCACACCTGGTCAAACATTACAGAAGGTTGTTATTCTGGGAACGTTTGTATATTTAGGGGTTTAAACCAGCTGTTCAGTGCATGGGAACACTGACCTAGGCTACAGATAACCACAGCCAGACCAGACCAGATCTCTCTACACAGGAGGCTTTCAAGGGCACTTCATGCTACTTCTCAACACCCTCCCTGGTCCCTACGTGACACTGAACCAACTTATCCCATCACATAGAGATGCTATACTGCAACTAATATACAGGGCCTTCAGAGAGTCTTCATACGTATTCCACATTTTGTTGATTTACAGCTTGAATTCAAAATGGATAACATAATTTTTTCCTCTCACCCATCTACACACTATACCCCATAATGACAAAGTGGAAACATGTTTTTAGAAAGTTTAGCAAATGTATTGATAATGAAATGCAGAAATCTCATAAGTATTCACCTGAGTCAATACTTGTGTAGAAGCACCTTTGGTAGCGATTACACCTGTGAGTCTTTCTAGGTAAGTCTAAGAGCTTTGCACACCTGGATTGTACAATATTTGCACATTACTATTTTAAAAATTCTTCAAGTTCTGTCAAGTTGGTTGTTGATCATTGCTAGACAGCCATTTTCAAGTCTTGCCATAGATTTTGAAGCCGATTTAAGTCAAAACTGTAACTAGGCCACTCAGGAACATTCAGCGTGGTCTTGGTTTGCAACTCCAGTGTATATTTGGCCTGTGTTTTATGTTATTGTCCTGCTGAAAGGTGAATTTGTCTCCCAGTGTCTGTTGGGAAGACTGAACCAGGTTTCCCTTTAGGATTTAGCCTGTGCTTGGCTCCATTCCGTTTCTTTTTAACCTAAAAAAACTCCCTAGTCCATGCCGATGACAAGCATACCCATAACATGATGCAGCCACCACCATGCTTGAAAATATGAAGCGTGGTACTGAGTAATGTGTTGGATTTGCCCCAAACATAACGCTTTGTATTCAGGACAGAAAGTTCCTTTCTTTGCAAAATTTTTTGCAGTTTTATTTTAGTGCCTTATTGCAAACAGGATGCTTGTTTTGGAATATTTTTATTCTGTACAGGCTTCCTTTTCACTCTGTCAATTAGGTTAGTATTGTGGAGTAACTACAATGTTGTTGGTTTCCCTCTCTAGCAACTGAGTTAGGAAGGACACCTGTATCTTTGTAGTGACTGGGTGTATTGATATACCATCCAAAGCGTAATTAATAACTTCATCATGCTAAAAGGGAAATTCAATGTCTGCTTTTTTTCACACATCTACCAATAGGTGCCCTTCTTTGCGAGGCATTGGAAAACCTCCCTGGTCTTTGTGGTTGAATCTGTTCGAAATTCACTGCTCGACTGAGGGACCTTACAGATAATTGTATATGTGGGGTACAGAGATGTTATTCAAAAATCATGTTAAACATTATTATTGCACACAGAGTGAGTCCATGCAACTTATTATGTGACTTGTTAAGCAAATGTTTACTCCTGAACTTATTTAGGCTTGTCATAAAAATAGTTGAATACTTATTTAACTCAAGACATTTCAGCTTTTCATTTTTAATTAATTTGTAAATTTCTAAAAACATTATTCCACTTTGACATTATGGGGTATTGTGTGTAGATCAGTGACACAATCTCAATTTAATCAATTTTAAAGTCAGGCGGTAACACAACAAAATGTTGAAAAAGTCAAGGGGTGTGAATACCTTCTGAAAGCACTGCATATGTAATTCTATCAACATCCCTCTCTCTCTCTCTCTCTCTCTTTCTCCTCCTCTTACCGTGGAGACTTTGTTGACCACCTCGGGCATGAGCGCCAGGCCGCGGGTAAAGGTGCGCGCCGCCACGAAGGCCCGTGTCAGCTGGAGGCGGAGCTTGCGTGGCACGTCGCCAAACGGTTTTAGCTGCTCGGTGTGGCGGCTGACGCACTCCATGTAGGCGTCGCTGAACTCGTACTGGACGTTGACCAATCGGAACATCCTCTCCAGGAGGTCTTCCCAGAAGTCAGACAGCATGGAGTCCAGGTTGACCGCCCCGCTGCCCGATACGTAGTAGCGCTTCAGCTCCTGGAAGAAGTGCTTGAATAGCTCAGCGTTCTGCACGTACATCTTGCCGTATGTGCGCACGAACATGTCGTTGAGCGAGCGCTCCGCGTTGTCCAGTAACTCACGGAAGAACTCTGCAGACAGGAAAGAGGAAGAGAGGGTGTAAGTATGACGATAGCGCATAGCTAAGACTTTGAATAACACAGTTTTGTAATGATAGGCTATATTTGTGAACCTAAAATAATATTAACAGAGGTTATTATTATGAGGTGATTTGATAGAGGAAATTTGCAGCATTCTCAGCGTGATAGATAATGGCTTTGTAAATCTTCCAAAACATGTGGACGGAAGGGGGTGCAGGTTTTATCAACCCTCATCTTAATATCATATTTATTCTGTCTGCCAGAGGTTGAAACTATGTATTCTATTCAGATCTGTGCGTCTAAAAACATACCTACATAAATCCCAGTTCACTGCATAATTTTTTTTGGACAATCTTGCCTTTCGTGAATTAACACTCGCACTTGACTATTTTTTCATTTTTTCTACTAGCACTGACTTTGCTGATTGCTACTTTGAGGAAAAATATACTTACTATGACAGACATGTGGTTGTCCCACCTAGCTATCTTAAGATTAATGCACGAACTAAGTCACTCTGGATAAGAATGTCTGAAAATGTTATAGCTACATCAAAATAAAGAATATGTTAATTTCCTACAATTCTATGCATTTTGCCATGGCTAATGCTGTGTTCCTCTGCTCAAACATAATAACAAAATCAAATGGGCATTTGCCCTGAATGGCCGCTGACCCCAGTTTGAAACCCCCTTTCCTATTGTACATTTCCAAAACCAGATTGAACGTCTCCTCAATAATGTTTTTGGCAGCGTGTCTGTGACTGTGTCATTAGAATGGTACTCCAGAGAGACAGAGATTTAGGTGGTCTGCACACAACCCTCTTTCCCAAAATGCACAGCTCTAGGCTATAGAAATCCTGGATTGAGTCCCAAATGGCACCCTATTCACTATACATTTGTCATTTAGCAGACGCTCTTATCCAGAGCGACTTAGTTAGTGCATTCATCTTAAGATGGCTAGGTGGGACAACCACAGATCTCAGTCATAGAAAGTACATTTTCCCTAAATAAAGTAGCTATCAGCAAAGTCAGAGCTAGTAAGGGGAAATAGTAAAGTGCGAGTGTTAGTTCACCAAAGGCAAAAAAAAGGTTTTATATAGTGCACTACTTTTGACCCATAGTGCACTATATAGGGAATAGGGTGCCATTTGGGACATAGTCCTCCTGTAGCTGCCAATAGGGTTGAAAAGCAGAGAGGGGTTATGATCAAAACAGATGGATATTTATTTCATTTAACATTGTCCTGTATGTACTGGTTTCCCCTCACAACATTTCTGAGCAGTACAGCGCAGTGTCCCAACAGCAGTACAGCACATAAAATCACTCAGCAGGAAAAAAAACACCATGGGAAGAGAAGCGGTTGGAAAGGAGGAAAAGAGAGGGGGATGAGAGGAGTTAGAGTTTGAGAGAGAGAACGCGATAGAGAGAGAGTGAGTATGGGAGCGGCGGTTGCCTGCTTCCTGTAGACCCACTGCCATTCAACAGAAACGTCTCTCCACATCAAGCCGCTTCAGACTGACCACCAATGGCATTTTTCTGTTGTCACATTCCATTCGTTTTCCTTTCTCCCTGCTCCTCTTGGTCTGTCCTTCAGAGGCATTTTCAATAGGATTACTGCCCACCCCTCTTCCTCCCTTTCCATATAGGGACCTGTCCCCCTCTCGCTCTCCCTCCAGTGCTTTCAGTTGGTCAGTTCCTTCAGAAGGCTCTCTTCAGTAGAGACGGGGAACAATGACCTACTTCATCCTAAGGAATGTCCATCACACCCCCCACCCCCCAAATAATCCAGCACCCCTCTCCCACGAACCCCCCCGCCACCCCCACTTTCTTAATCTGAAGAAAATGAGAATTCCAGACTCTCTCCGCAAAATGCTTCACCTCTCTCTCTCTCATGCGCGCAAGCATACACCCCCCCTTTCACTCTGTTCTCTTTGTAGCATCTCCTCTCCTCTTTCTCCTTGTACACACAAAACTTCTGTTCCGCTGCAGTTTCTCTGTGTGCCCTCTGCCCAGCTTTGAAATGTAAAGTTCCCATGCTCTCTCCGAGGGAGTCACCAAACGCTCCTGAATTCGGGCACCAGGACACACACACACACACACACTGCAAGTGCGGTGCTGTCACTTCCACTTCAGACGGACACTCTAAAAAGAAAAAAATGAGGCGGGGGAGGGGTAAATTGAGGGCTTTTTTAACTCCAAATCCCCACTGTGTCACCAAGGCTACCGGAAACACTGCAGCCCTTCCATTCACCTCCCCCACACACAAAGACAGGGGAGAGGGCACCAATCTCCACGCTCCATTGACAGAGATTAAAACAAAAGGTCCTTCTACCCCCACCACCCCCCACTCTGGAATGTCAGTTGCCACAAGTTTAAAGTCAGTGAAAGGAGACATGAGGGAGGGGAGGACAGGCCCAATCATCCCGCCTATCCAGACATACTAATGAACCACCACTTCACACCCAAAAGATCTGCGCTGGCAAAGACGTACAGCTGGGTCAGTAACACAAGGTAGCACAAAACACACTTCTAGTTCGAACTTCTGGTAGTTTTTAAAGATCGATTAAAGTTGAGTGGGTTTCTCAGGCTGAAGCTATGGCCTCTAGTACGAAAGCAGCATTACACAGGCATCTTGCTTCATCGTTAAAAACGGTTTATGACATACAGCTAGGCAGTGGAGCAGCACACACTCCCTTAGGGTTTTCCAGAAGAAAAATGTGCTTGCCGCTCAGCCATGGGTTCAGGAAAATGTAGGTGAAAGGGTAGAGGAAAGGGATCATGGTGTTTAGGGAAACACTAAGGACATATGAGGAAGTATAGCTGCTTAACCTGTGTGTGTTCGTGTGAGAGTCTGAATGTAGATCCTGACAGCAAGAATCTTGTTAGAGAAGACAGAAAGAGGGTCTGGAAGAATCTCTTCCCCCGCCCCCTTCCCCGGTACCCGTCCCTGAAGTACGAAGCACTAATGTTGGGCCAATCCATCACCCTAAGAGAGGAGCGGACCGACCTCCCCTTTCCTCCCATAAGGAGAAGTGGACATCCCTCCCAAACCCTCCTTCTCACAGTAATTGTTCCCTTTTCTTGTGGGTTTCCACCCCTCCTGCTGTTAGGACCGCCGTGCTGGAGATGTATGGGTCTTGATGTGTGTGTCCTGGGGCAGAAGGGCTTAATCCCAGACATAGCTAGCTCCCCCAGACAGACAGAACGGGACAAACCCAAACCCCAGGTCAGAGGGAGATATATATGTGTGTGTGTGTGTGTGTGTGTGTGTGTGTGTGTGTGTGTGAGTGAGTGAGTGAGAACTATTCTAGGCCCATACTTAATTGGCCATGACTCCTAACTCCAGGCACATGAGGACTCTGCTCTACCACTTCCTGTGTTTGTCTCTGTGTGTGTGTCCAGCTCCAGATGAACCATTAGCCACCATCATTACCATCTCCAGCCACTGTAAATACAACGAGCCTCAGCCACTTCCTGTGGCAAGCCACTTCCTGTGGCAGACACGTCCGTAGGGAACGGCTGCTTCTGGACGTCTCAATGTGAGAATTGGGGTGTAATCATTAGTCCAAAGAGTTGCAAAACGGAACAACTAAAGAGTTTCTATTGGACAAATTCAGGTACCGTAAAACTTCAATTAAACGCTGAGTCTCAAATAGCCGCCTGTCTCTTTTAATAACCAGGCAATGACACCAATTTCAGCAAATAAACGTCTGTTTCAAATAAACGCCGGGTCTAAATGAATTGCTTACGAGGTTACCATGAATTACCAGAGATGGGACCAAGTCACAATTTTGCAAGTCCTAAGCAAGTCACAAGTCTTAATCTTTGAGTCTCGAGTCAAGTCCCAAGCAATAATGGGCAAGCTCAGGTCGAGTCAAGTCACAAGTCCCTTATTTTGGGTTTAGAGTCCTCATGTCAATGGTTATGTTTTATGCCAATTTCATTGCAATTCATCAGTGATTTTGGACCCACATGTTTTACAAACGGCATCCCTTTTCCCCCACTACCAGTATTTGAAACCAAATACAACGATTTATGGGACCGATGATGCCCTGATGCAGAAGTGGCACCCCAGGTCCCAGCAAATTCTTTTCCCTGGGGCCCGGAGCATTTCCTAATCTGGTAATTTAACCAGCTCATAGGGTATGACATTAATTAATTAGTTGTAAAAAGTAGTTGTAAGAAGTTATTTATGTATATGGGCAATGATGGGAGTGGGACCACATTTACATTGAAGTCATTTAGCAGATGCTCTTATCGAGAGCGACTTACAGGAGAAATTAGGGTTAAGTGCCTTGCTCGGGGATTCGAACCATTGACCTTTTAGTTACTGGCCGAACGCTCTTAACCACTAGGCTACCTGCCGCCTAGGTATACAGATATTTTCTAAACTGGTCACATGGTTTTAAAAAAATTCTGGAAAAACTCCTGGTCCTCGGGAGGATGAAAACCCAGTCAAACTGCAGCAACCTTGTACTAGTTAATACGAATTATTATAAAACTTTCCTTTACACAAACACAACCACTGCAATTGGACAATAGAACTCAGAGGGCTGAGATTGCTTTATGCAGGTTTGCATCGTATAGGCCTATGCAACTGCAATTAAAAAGTATGTATATTTACGTAATCAGTATTGTGTTGTTTGATTAATTTCAGTTAATCATTTTGGATTGAAAAGGTCAAGGTAACCAGACCAAGTTTGAATATAGCCTAAACCAAATTTGATCACTTTCACATTTTCTCCTAACACAAATAAATGGGCTATAACTAGGCTACATAACATGACCATTTCGTTTACCCAGACGGCAAGATGGGACAGCGCAATCTGTGATTTCTGTGAAACTGATTGGTCAAGACACAGAACAGAATGCACAGAACCTGCAGCACTCTGATATAAAAGGACAGATTGGCTTGCAAAAGTATTCACCCCCCTTGGCATTTTTCCTATTTTGTTGCCTTACAACCTGGAAATAAAATTGATTTTTTGGGGGTTTGTATCATTTGATTTACACAACATGCCTACTACCACTTTGAAGATGCAAAATATTTTTTATTGTGAAACAAAACAAGAAATAAGACAGAAAAACAGAACTTGAGCGTGCATAACTATTCATCCCCCCCAAAGTCAATACTTTGCAAAGCCACCTTTTGCAGCAATTACAGCTGCAAGTCTCTTGGGGTATGTCTCTGTAAGCTTGGCACATCTAGCCACTGGGATTTTTGCCCATTCTTCAAGACAAAACTGCTCTAGCTCCTTCAAGTTTGATGGGTTCCGCTGGTGTACAGTAATCTTTAAGTCATACCACAGATTCTCAATTGGATTGACGTCTGGGCTTTGACTAGGCCATTCCAAGACAACACTCGAGTGTTGCTTTAGCAGTATGCTTAGGGTCATTGTCCTGCTGGAAGGTGAACCTCCGTCCCAGTCTCAAATCTCTGGAAGACTGAAACAGGTTTCCCTCAAGAATTTCCCTGTATTTAGCGCCATCCATCATTCCTTCAATTCTGACCATTTTCCCAGTCCCTGCCGAATAAAAACATCCCCACAGCATGATGCTGCCACCACCATGCTTCACTGTGGGGATGGTGTTCTCAGGGTGATGAGGTGTTGGGTTTGCGCCAGATATAGCGTTTTCCTTGATGGCCAAAAAGCTCAATTTTAGTCTCATCTGACCAGAGTACCTTCTTACATATGTTTGGGGAGTCTCCCACATGCCTTTTGGCAAACACCAAACGTTTTGCATATTTTATTTAAGAAATTGCTTTTTTTTGGCCACTCTTCCGTAAAGCCCAGCTCTGTGGAGTGTACGGCTTAAAGTGGTCCTATGGACAGATACTCCAATCTCCGCTGTGGAGCTTTGCAGCTCCTTCAGGGTTATCTTTGGTCTCTTTGTTGCCTCTCTGATTAATGCCCTCCTTGCCTGGTCCATGAGTTTAGGTGGGCGGCCCTCTCTTGGCAGGTTTGTTGTGGTGCCATATTCTATCCATTTTTAAATAATGGATTTAAATGGTGCTCCGTGGGATGTTCAAAGTTTCGGATATTGTTTTTATAACCCAACCCTGATCTGTACTTCTCCATTACTTTGTCCCTGACCTGTTTGGAGAGCTCTTTGGTCTTCATGGTGCCCCTTGCTTAGTAGTGATGCAGACTTCAGAACAGGTGTATATATACTGAGATCATGTGACACTTAGATTGCACACAGGTGGACTTTGCACACAGGTGGACTTTATTTAGCAAAGGGGGTGAATACATATTTTATAATTTTTTGAAACAATTAATTGTTTTCATTTCACTTCACCAATTTGGACTATTTTGTGTATGTCCATTACATGAAATCCAAATAAAAATCCATTTAAATTACAGGTTGTAATGCAACAAAATAGGAAAAACGTCAAGGGGGATGAATACTTTTGCAAGGCACTGTACATACTGCGCGAGATGACACATCGAGTCTCTCCAGTCATACAACTCAAGTTCAAGTTAAGTCACGAGTCATAGATGATCAAGTCAAAATCGAGTGGCGTTTTTTTTGCCAAGTCAAGCCTCAAAATCAAGACGTACTCGGGTCCAAGTCACGTGACTCGAGTACACATCTCTGAATTACCATGAATGTTTAAGAGGTTTCATGTTTGATTACATTAAATAATTCAGTAATGACTTGAAAAAATTGCAATCTTCCGTTCTTAGAGGCATACTAAGACAAAATAAATGTGACTGTGTACATGATAACACATTAGTAAAGGAAATAAATAAATTGATTAAAATGCTGGAAGTGAAAGCTGGAATTAAACAATGAACTATGCAAATTAGCAAAAGATGTGTGCATTAAGCTGGACACCCTATCCAGGGAGAGAGCAACCTGACCGACATAGACCGAGAGAGAGAGAGAGACAGACATAGACCGAGAGAGAGACAGACCGAGAGAGAGAGACAGACAGACCGAGAGAGAGACAGTGACAGTGACAGACAGACCGAGAGAGAGAGAGACAGACAGACCGACCGAGAGAGAGAGAGAGACAGACCGAGAGAGAGAGAGAGACAGACCGAGAGAGAGAGAGAGACAGACCGAGAGAGAGAGAGAGACAGACCGAGAGAGAGAGAGAGACAGACCGAGAGAGAGAGAGAGAGACAGACCGAGAGAGAGAGAGAGAGACAGACCGAGAGAGAGAGAGAGAGACAGACCGAGAGAGAGAGAGAGAGACAGACCGAGAGAGAGAGACAGACCGAGAGAGATAGAGAGAGACAGACCGAGAGAGAGAGAGAGACAGACCGAGAGAGAGAGAGAGACAGACCGAGAGAGAGAGAGACCGAGAGAGAGACAGACCGCCTGACCGAGAGAGAGAGAGAGAGAGAGACCGAGAGAGAGAGAGAGAGAGACAGACCGAGAGAGAGAGAGAGACAGACCGAGAGAGAGAGAGAGAGAGACAGACCGAGAGAGAGAGAGAGACAGACCGAGAGAGAGAGAGAGAGAGACAGACCGAGAGAGAGAGAGACAGACAGAGAGAGAGAGAGAGACCGCCCGACCGAGAGAGAGAGACAGACAGCCCGACCGAGAGAGAGACAGACCGACCGAGAGAGAGAGAGAGACAGACCGACCGAGAGAGAGACAGAGAGACCGAGAGAGAGACCGAGAGAGAGAGACCGAGAGAGACCGAGAGAGACCGAGAGAGAGAGAGAGACCGAGACCGAGAGAGAGACAGAGACCGAGAGAGAGACAGAGACCGAGAGAGAGACAGAGACCGAGAGAGAGAGACAGACCGAGAGAGAGAGAGACAGAGAGACCGAGAGAGAGACCGAGAGAGAGAGAGAGAGACAGACCGAGAGAGAGACCGAGAGAGAGAGAGAGAGACAGACCGAGAGAGAGAGAGACAGCCCGACCGAGAGAGAGAGACAGACAGCCCGACCGAGAGAGAGAGAGAGACAGACCGACCGAGAGAGAGAGAGAGACAGACCGACCGAGAGAGAGAGAGAGACAGACCGACCGAGAGAGAGACAGAGAGACCGAGAGAGAGACCGAGAGAGAGAGACAGACCGAGAGAGAGACAGACCGAGAGAGAGAGAGACAGACCGAGAGAGAGAGAGAGACAGACCGAGAGAGAGAGAGAGACAGACCGAGAGAGAGAGAGAGACAGACCGCCCGACCGAGAGAGAGACAGACCGCCCGACCGAGAGAGAGACAGACCGCCCGACCGAGAGAGAGACAGACCGCCCGACCGAGAGAGAGACAGACCGCCCGACCGAGAGAGAGACAGACCGCCCGACCGAGAGAGAGACAGACCGCCCGACCGAGAGAGAGACAGACCGCCCGACCGAGAGAGAGACAGACCGAGAGAGAGAGACAGACAGACCGAGAGAGAGAGACAGACAGACCGAGAGAGAGAGACAGACAGACCGAGAGAGAGAGAGAGACAGACCGAGAGAGAGAGAGAGACAGACCGAGAGAGAGAGAGAGACAGACCGAGAGAGAGAGAGAGAGACAGACCGAGAGAGAGAGAGAGAGACAGACCGAGAGAGAGAGAGAGACAGACCGAGAGAGAGAGAGACAGACCGAGAGAGAGAGAGACAGACCGAGAGAGAGAGAGACCGAGAGACAGCCCGACCGAGAGAGAGAGACAGACAGCCCGACCGAGAGAGAGAGACAGACAGCCCGACCGAGAGAGAGAGACAGACAGCCCGACCGAGAGAGAGAGACAGACAGCCCGACCGAGAGAGACAGCCCGACCGAGAGAGACAGCCCGACCGAGAGAGAGAGACAGACAGCCCGACCGAGAGAGAGAGACAGACAGCCCGACCGAGAGAGAGAGACAGACAGCCCGACCGAGAGAGAGAGACAGACAGCCCGACCGAGAGAGAGAGACAGACAGCCCGACCGAGAGAGAGAGACAGACAGCCCGACCGAGAGAGAGAGACAGACAGCCCGACCGAGAGAGAGAGACAGACAGCCCGACCGAGAGAGAGAGACAGACAGCCCGACCGAGAGAGAGAGACAGACAGCCCGACCGAGAGAGAGAGAGAGACAGATCGAGAGAGACAGACCGAGAGAGAGAGAGAGACAGTCCGACCGAGAGAGACAGACCGACCGAGAGAGAGAGAGACAGACCGACCGAGAGAGAGAGAGAGACAGACCGACCGAGAGAGAGAGACCGACCGAGAGAGAGAGAGAGACAGACCGAAAGAGAGATAGAGAGAGCGCTAAAGCAGCCACCACATTCCGACACGTCACATTCTTGTTCACATCTGGCTGCAATACACATACTCCCTGTTACCGACTATCCCGCACACACTCATTTACAGCAACGACCCGGGGAAGAGTTACGGGGGGGGGGGGGGGGGGGGGGGGGGGCAGAAGCAATTGGAAGCTGGGGCTGATTAGGTGGCCAGATTGGGAATTTAGCCAGGACACCGGGGTTAACACCCAAACCCCTACTCTTACGATAAGTGCCATGGGATCTTTAGTGATCAGAGAGTCAGGACACCCGTTTTAACATCCGATCTGAAAGACGGCACCCTGTGCAGTGCAATGTCCCCTTCACTGCCCTGGGGCATTGGGATCTCCTTAGACCAGAGGGAAGAGTGCCCCCTACAGGCACTCCAACACCACTTCCAGCAGCATCTGGTCTCACATCCAGGACCAACCCTGCTTAGCTTCAGAGGCAAGCCAGCAGTGGGATGCAGGGTGGTATGCTGCTGGATTTTATGTACAATACATACTTGAAATATTCATTTATGTCCCAACACTCCATCTCACTATGGAGCCTAAACTCATTTGAGGGCTTGGTACTGTGGGTCCATGAAAGTGTGTCCGACCAGGTATCCTCTAGCCTGCATCTACAGCCCCTCATCAACCAGCAGAGGCAATAGCCAGAGTGGTGATGGGGTTCGATGGGGGACAGGAGGTCTCAGGGGCCAAACTGTCCCACTGCCCTTCCTCAGTGACTGAGCACTGTCACATGTTCCCATGCACCGCCTCTCCACACAGTAGAGCAATCACGGTAAACCTGATCCAGATATTTTTACACACACACACACACACACACACAGAGCGAGAACAGGAAGGGTTTTAAGGGAAAGAAGACTGGCTCTGGGTGTGTGGTCTGTCTGGGAGCATGCATGCCTCTCTTTCTCCCCAGAGCGTAGGGCAAGAGGGAATTGGCCAGAGAGGGGCAATGACAGACATTGAGAGACAGGTGGACCGGCCAACAGAGAATGGGTGTCTGCTGCAGGCAGCCAGTGCACGGGCAGGTGGGAGTGTCGGTCAAAGCCAACACTCCACATGCACTGCTGCTCTGGGGACTGGGACAGGACGCCATGCTGCCTAGCAGTGGGACATAGATGGACTGATACAGTAGGAAGGTAGAGGGGGGTGTGTGTGTGAGAGCGTGTGTGCATGCATTTCGATCTCTCCCTTACGGTCAAAGTGGCTGTGCCTCTGTTTGAAGGTGCTCTGTAGGTTGGTGCTGAGCTGGGAGACGGGGGCCTTCAGGTCTGAGTGGCTCTGCTGGCTCAGTTTCTCCTCCATCTCCAAGGTACAGCATGAGTATTCCTGGGGACACACCTTCAGATGGGTTCCTACAGAGAGGGGGAGAGAAAACACTGATACACACTACAGATACACACTACAACACTACAGATACACACTACAACACTACAGATACACACTACAACACTACAGATACACACTACAGATACACACTACAACACTACAGATGCACACTACAACACTACAGATACACACTACAGATACACACTACAACACTACAGATACACACTACAGATACACACTACAACACTACAGATGCACACAAACCCAAGACCAACCATCGTAAAGACAGTTCACACAGCACAGTTACACACCGTGAAAAACTAGTTTTGTTTTCTGTCAGTTATGTGAATCAGGCGCCTTGTTCTCGCAGCAGAAAACAAACCATCATGTTCAAGAAGAAAAAAAGACATCTAATTTAAATTAAATACATTGTGATGGTTGCGCCACCCATTGTCTACTTGCCCATAATTGGGCAGCCCAATAATATAATTTAACATGCAGTGTAGCAGGCCTCCCTGCAGCAGGTACAGAAGCTGACTCTGGAGAACCACCTATCCAAAAGAGAAAGAAAAGTCTAGTTTCATTGGTGGTTTATTTTCCTCAACGTGACCTCTCACAGCAACCGTCAGTCGAGACGTTATACCGCGAGCTTCTGCAGCTGTTACTCATGTGGGAGCAATACACACCAACATTCACACTGACAGGAGGCGGGAGGAGGGAGACTGCTAAAGAACGGCTTGATCCGGGGAGGGATGTTCGAGCGCAGATGTTAAACAAGCTTAACAACCTGACATCTCTAAGTGCTGACACCCCATACGGAGACATTCTCTCTTCTAACCCACGCCCTCTGCTGTACAGAAATATTGAGAAGTTTGGCAAAGAGTGGTCACAGTGGACTCAAGGGCGATTTATCGCAGGGGTCGGAGTAGTGCAGCAGTGGTGGTGGGTCGGAGAGGCGTAGAGGCTGAATGCAGAGTTGCAGCTGCAATAATGTTATGTTTTTCTTTCTTTTTAAAGGCGGCTGTTGGAATTTGGGAAGAACACAGTGGTCCTTTCACTCCGCCCAGGCGCCCAACGGCTTGTTTGGTTTTCCCCACCAGCCCTCCGCTCGCTCAACAACTCTAGCCCTGTCCCTGGTAGTCTGCAGAACAGGCCACTCTGCTGGCGCTACTAGCACCACTACACTACCAAACAGAGTTACTAGCACCACTACACTACCAAACAGAGTTACTAGCACCACTACCAAACAGAGTTACTAGCACCACTACACTACCAAACAGAGTTACTAGCACCACTACACTACCAAACAGAGTTACTAGCACCACTACACACTAGTTACTAGCACCACTACACACTAGAGTTACTAGCACCACTACACACTAGAGTTACTAGCACCACTACACACTAGAGTTACTAGCGCCACTACACACTAGAGTTACTAGCACCACTACACACTAGTTACTAGCACCACTACACACTAGAGTTACTAGCACCACTACACACTAGAGTTACTAGCACCACTACACACTAGAGTTACTAGCACCACTACACACTAGAGTTACTAGCGCCACTACACACTAGAGTTACTAGCGCCACTACACACTAGAGTTACTAGCGCCACTACACACTAGAGTTACTAGCGCCACTACACACTAGAGTTACTAGCGCCACTACACACTAGAGTTACTAGCGCCACTACACACTAGAGTTACTAGCGCCACTACACACTAGAGTTACTAGCGCCACTACACACTAGAGTTACTAGCGCCACTACACACTAGAGTTACTAGCGCCACTACACACTAGAGTTACTAGCGCCACTACACACTAGAGTTACTAGCGCCACTACCCTACCAAACAGTCACTAGCACAACTACACTACCAAACAGTTAATAGCACCACTACACACACACCGGCTCCAATGGCACCCTATTTCCTATATAGTGCACTACTTTCAACCAGGGCCGTGGTAAAAAGCGGTGCATTATGCCTAAGGAAAGGTGTGCCATTTGGGACAGACATGAGCTTGGAAATCAAATCAACGTTTCACTAGATTTTAATAGTAACTGACAATTTAAAAAAGACTACTGCTGTAACAAAAGGTTAACAGTGCAATCAGGCCTAGTATATAAAACTAGAGTTCCAAATGTACCCACTCACTGACCATAAAGTTGTGGATGTTCACAGCCTATATCCCTTCACCAGTGTGATATATAGATATTTATAAACTGGGTGGTTCGAGCCCTGAATGCTGATTGGCTGAAAGCCGTGGTATATCAGACGTATACCATTGGTATGACAAAACATTTACTGCTCTAATTACGTTGGTAACCAGTTCATAATAGCACTAAGGCACCTCGGGAGTTTGTGATATATGGCCAATGTACCACGGCTAAGGGATGTGTCCAGGCACTCCGCGTTGCATCATGCATAAGAACAGCCCTTAGCCATGGTATATCGGCCATATACCACACCCCCACGGGCCTTATTGCTTAAATATTTGAGGACTAAACTACCTTTGTAACACCACTAGAGCAGAGTGTGTCTCAGCAGTGGCTACACACGTTAGAATTGCGTATGCCAAGAGACCAGTGTGGACTTAAAGTACTATTGATGTGAAGGAGTACACACACACTACACTCAAGCATAGTGCACACTGTGTAAGACCACCACAAACACCAAATGTTTTTCCACCTTACATGATTCACATGGTGGAGAGAGAATGTTGTCACAATCCTTTGGTTGAAGTACATAACTTCTATATGAAGGCTTCTACCTTGCTAGTTAAAATGTCTATTACAAAATCCGTCCCACAACACGACCAGAGAGACAGGGAAGCACCACCCTCTTAACCCTTCCACCCTAACAACCTTTCAACCCTAACCTGCTATCAATCCTTCCGCCCTAACCCACTCTCAACCCTTCCGCCCTAACCCACTCTCAACCCTAACCCATCCTCAACCCTTCCATCCTAACCCTCTATCAACCGTCTCCACCCTAACCCTCTCTCAACCCTTCCATCCTAACCCTCTCTCCACCCTTCCACCCTAACAATCCATCAACCCTAACCCGCTCTCAACCTGTCAACCCTAACCCTCTCTCCACCCTAACCCTTTCTCAACCCTTCCGCCCTAACCCACTCTCAACCCTAACCGTCTCGCAACCCTTCCACCCTAATCCTCTCCCCACCCTTCCACCCTAACCCTCTCTCAACCCTAACCCTCTCCGGAGTCACTCACCACCTTCCGGAGACACTTGAAACCCCACCTCTTTAAGGAATACCTGGGATAGGATAAAGTAATCCTTCTACCCCCCTTACTTAAAATGTAAAATGTAAATGTAACCCTCTCTCAACCGTTCCGCCCTAACCCTCTCTCAATCCTAACCCTCTCTCAATCCTAACCCTCTCTCAATCCTAACCCTCTCTCAACCCTTCCACCCTAACCCTCTCAACCATTCCGCCCTAACCCTTTCTCCACCCTAACACTCAACCCTTCCTCCCTAACCCACTCTCAACCCTAACCCACCCTCAACCCTTCCATCCTAACCCTCTATCAACCGTCTCCCCCCTAACCTTCTCTCCACCCTTCCACCCTAACAATCCATCAACCCTAACCCGCTCTAAACCTGTCAACTCTAACCCGCTCTCCACCCATCCACCCTTTCTCAACCCTTCCGCCCTAACCCACTCCCCACCCTTCCACCCTAACCCTCTCTCAACCCTTCCACCCTAACCCTCTCTCAACCCTTCCACCCTAACCCTATCCCCACCCTTCCACCCTAACCATCTCTCAACCCTTCCACCCTAACCCTCTCCCCACCCTTCCACCCTAACCCTCTCTCAACCCTTCCGCCCTAACCCACTCCCCACCCTTCCACCCTAACCCTCTCTCAACCCTTCCACCCTAACCCTCTCTCAACCCTTCCACCCTAACCCTATCCCCACCCTTCCACCCTAACCATCTCTCCACCCTTCCACCCTAACCCTCTCCCCACCCTTCCACCCTAACCCTCTCTCAACCCTTCCACCCTAACCCTCTCCCCACCCTTCCACCCTAACCCTCTCTCAACCATCCCGCCCTAACCCTTTCTCCACCCTAACCCACTCAACCCTTCCGCCCTAACCCACTCTCAACCCTAACCCTCTCTCAATCCTTCCACCTTAACCCTCTCTCAACCCTTCCACCCTAACCCTCTCAACCCTAACCCTCTCCCCACCCTTACACCCTAACCCTCTCTCCACCCTTCCCCCCTAACCCTCTCTCCACCCTTCCCCCCTAACCCTCTCAACCCTAACCCGCTCTCAACCCTTCCACACTAACCCTCTCCCCACCCTAACCCCCTCTCATTCCTAACCCTCTCTCAACCCTTCCGCCCTAACCCTCTCTCAACCCTAACCCTCTCCCCACCCTTCCATCCTAACCCTCTCCCCACCCTTCCATCCTAACCCTCTCCCCACCCTTCCATCCTAACCCTCTCTCAACCCTTCCACCCTAACCCTCTCTCAACCCTTCCACCCCTCACTCCTGGGATCAAGCCCAAATCGGGCTCAACTGACACACACAGCGAGAGAGAGAGAGAGTTGGCAACCACTACCTAAACACATTCACACATCACAAGTCAACACATAGCTCTTTGTACCATATGATTGGAGAGCGCAAAGTAAGCAGTGAGTGCAGGCGCGCGCACACACACACACACACCTCCTTTAAGTGAAACAGAGATTCAGCCTGTAGTCCACCAAGGCGTCCCTCCCTCCCTGCCTGCCCACCTGCCCGCAGTACAGGGACACAATCTAAAGGCCTTTATCCATGTGGAAAATGTCTAACCAAAGAACACAAATAAAACAGATGGCCAATCTTTCACAGGAATGTCTGTACAAATGTCACATTGTTAGCTCACGGGCTAAAGTCTCCGAAAAAGTTATCGTATTAGTTAATGCATACTTTGGGAAAACAGTAGGGTGGCCAATTTCTCCAACACCTGCACAGAAACAGTGTAGACGGTTCAAATAAAAAAAAGTGAAAGCTTGGCCGCATCCCAAATGGCACCATATTCCCTTTAAAGTGCACTACTTTTGACCAGAGCCCTATGGGTCCTGGTCAAAAGTAGTGCACTATAGGGAATAGGGTGTCATTTGATAGGAAATCCTTGACTGGACTACCTAAAGTTTAGAGTTTCTAAAGGTATGAACCCACATTAAACATTTTATTCACCACAAGTCTATGTACACAATATACAAATAAAATGTATTTCTCATCAGCAGGAAGTAGTCAATAGTGAGCAAAAGTCTTCCAAAACAGTTGTGTCAGGAGTCAGGGGCAAGGGTCAACTAAAGATTTACTTGGAGATACTTCCTTAATTCTAAATTTTGGAAGGAACAGGTGTCATAAAAACTCCTGTTTCTAGTTTCAGGTGCAACTCTGATAACGTGGAAATATTCAGAAATATATTAAATAGACGTTTTTTAACGAGTGAGAAATGCCTCGCATGTGTGTACAGTCGTGGTCAAAAGTTGAGAATGACAAGTATTGGTCTTCACAAAGTTTGCTGCTTTACTGTTTTTAGATATTTTTGTCAGATGTTACTATGGTATACTGAAGTATAATTACAAGCATTCCATAAGTGTCAAAGGCTTTTATTGACAATTACATTAAGTTTATGCAAAGAGTCAATATTTGCAGTGTTGACCCTTCTTTTTCAAGACCTCTGCAATCCGCCCTGGCATGGTGTCAATTAACTTCTGGGCCACATCCTGACTGATGGCAGCCCATTCTTGCATAATCAATGCTTGGAGTTTGTCAGAATTTGTGGGTTTTTGTTTGTCCACCCACCTCTTGAGGATCGACCACAAGTTCTCAATGGGATTAATGTCTGGGGAGTTTCCTGGCCATGCACCCAAAATGTCGATGTTTTGTTCCCCGAGCCACTTAGTTATCACTTTTGCCATATGGCAAGGTGCTCCATCGTGCTGGAAAAGGCATTGTTCGTCACCAAACTGTTCTTGGATGGTTGGGAGAAGTTGCTCTTGGAGGATGTGTTGGTACCATTCTTTATTCATGGCTGTGTTCTTAGGCAAAATTGTGAGTGAGCCCACTCCCTTGGCTGAGAAGCAACCCCACACATGAATGGTCTCAGGATGCTTTACTGTTGGCATGACACAGGACTGATGGTAGGGCTCACCTTGTCTTCTCCGGACAAGCTTTTTTCTGGATGCCCCAAACAATCAGAAAGGGGATTCAGAGAAAATTACTTTACCCCAGTCCTCAGCAGTCCAATCCCTGTACCTTTTGCAAAATATCAGTCTGTCCCTGATGTTTTTCCTTGAGAGAAGTGGCTTCCTCGCTGCCCTTCTTGACACCAGGCCATCCTCTAAAAGTCTTCGCCTCACTGTGCGTGCAGATGCACTCACACCTGCCTGCTGCCATTCCTGAGCAAGCTCTGCACTGGTGGTGCCCCGATCCCGCAGCTGAATCAACTTTAGGAGACGGTCCAGGCTGCTTGCTGGACTTTCTTGGGCGTCCTGAAGCCTTATTCACAACAATTGAACCTCTCTCCTTGAAGTTCTTGATGATCCGATAAATGGTTGATTTAGGTGCAATCTTACTAGCAGCAATATCCTTGCCTGTGGAGCCCTTTTTGTGCAAAGCAATGATGACAGCACGTGTTTCCTTGCAGGTAACCATGGTTAACAGAGGAAGAACAATGATTTCAAGCACCACCCTCCTTTTAAAGCTTCCAGTCTGTTATTCTAACTCAATCAGCATGACAGAGTGATCTCCAGCCTTGTCCTCGTCAACACTCTCACCTGTGTTAACGAGAGAATCACTGACATGATGTCAATGGTTCTTTTGTGGCAGGGCTGAAATGCAGTGGAAAAGTTTTTGGGATTAAGTTCATTTTCATGGCAAAGAGGGACTTTGCAATTAATCTGATCACTCTTCATAACATTCTGGAGTATATGCAAATTGCCATCATAAAAACTGAGGCAGCAGACTTTGTGAAAATTAATATTTGTGTCATTCTCAAAACTTTTGACCACGACTGTAGATCTTTGATTGAGTTGTATGGGTCGCACTGTGTGACGTGCTGTCGTCTTCAACATGTTGGGAAATGTGATGTCCGGTAGCTAAAATGGCGAGTGAACTCACTCGGTGCAAAGAAAAGTGGATTTAATATTTTTCTGGAATATTCTCTGGTTTTTGGAGTTTCACCTGCAACTGGAATCAGGCGATTAGAAGACACTGGTGCCTTCCAAACCGAGAATGAAGAAAGTAAAATCGGCCAAGTAAAGGTTGGTTTCCCATATTGTCTGTGGACCGTCAGCTCAACCTCAAGGACAAGCTTTAGCTGGAGGGTTGAGTCTGTTTGGCTACATACAACATCTCCCAATTAACTGGGAATCCCAACAAATACTGAGCGGGCACATTGTTCAGGTTGTCAATCAGAAGGAAAATGGAGGGTTATTTACTGCAGTCAAAACAACACAGAGCAGCTAATAAACAACATGATACTGTGTGTCATGGCATTCATCAGCAGTCCACTGCTTTCTGCTTCTCCTTTGTGGTTTCCACCAACCTCTTTAAAACGGCTCATAAAATAAGTCCCTTCCCTTTGACGTTCCCCTGCCTGCCCATTTACACTGGAGGAGGAGGACGACGTTCCCCTGCCTGCCCCACAGAACACTGGGTTCTCTGGTGAGGAGGAGGAGGGGTGGTGGTGTGGGGGAGGTGAAAATGCCTTGTGGACAAAACCCAGATTAGACTCCACATCACCCCCTCTCCTCTGCCTGGCCTGCATCATGTGGCCCAGGACCAGACAGACTTCAGAGCAGATAACCTCCACCCTTACCACCACCCTGCAGGCTTAACCAGCGGGGTCAAAGGTTAACAGCCACTCCTGAGAGAGAGGTCCTGTCCTCTGACCCCTCTGTCCGCAAGCCAGCACATCCACCACTCAAATCGCCTTAAAAGACACACACACACTAACAACCATAGATCCACATACAAATACACACTAACAACCGATACACACCCCACACACCAACAACCATAGATCCACATACAAATACACATTAACAACCGATACACACCAACAACCATAGATCCACATACAAAACACACATTAACAGGCATACACACGAATCACACTACCCACCCACATACACAAACATTAACAACCACACACGTCACACTATGAGTCAGAAGTCAAATTCCCCAGAGGATTATTTCCGTCCGTACCCTGCTGAACTCCAGTGACCACAGAGAAAGACAGCAGTGTTCAATTTAGCAGCTATTTTCAATATAGTTTTAGACTTAGTTTACTCATGCCCAGGAGCTGTGTGTGGGGGAGAGCCGGGCAGATCCACTCAAACACACCGCGCAACTGAAAGACGTTAATTGTGCCAATGAGAGGATTGCATTATATTATGCAAAGCCATTCATGCTTATGATTGGACAAAATTCATCAACTAAAATGAAAACTAATTTGCTGCAGTAGATCAGGCTTAAACTACACCACGACTGAATAGAGTGTGCTATGCTGCTGATGCCTATGGACAGGGCCGTTCAGGTTTCTAGGATCAGGAACATGAACCACTGGCCCACTCATACGGAAACAGCTGGACAACCATTAATACACCCATTTTCATGTGAGGGTAAGAGAGCACACACACTCCCTCACACAGACACACATAGCGAGGTCATCACTGTAACATGTTCAACAAGGTTTCTCTGTAAGCGGAAACCATTATTAGAGCTTCAACTTCTCATATAGAGATAAGCTAGGGTATTACCTTTTCCTTCACTTTTCTAAATACTGGCATGACAGGTTTACAGCACTTTTGCCAACCCAATCATGCTTTTCAGGTCCAATTTTCAAAAGAACAGCTTCATTGGAGTGACAGGGGATCCCGGCTTTAGCCAAGAGTTTCTGAACAAAATGGAGGGCAGCACTGAGGGGGCATATCATTACTACACAGTTTTCACTTTCTCCATTTTCTCTTTATGAGTAAAGGCAACAGTCATTTAACATCTCAGCTGACAGGATAACATGTTACAAGGTTAGATTAGTGCTTCTCTATTTAGACCATTTCTCAACTATGTTTCAAATTGACTAAATTCAAACATTTTCCACAAGTGTCTCAGACACCTAATGATAAGTGTCAGACATTTCAGATCATTGTTCAATGGTTATCTGAGGGGGTCTTTGACACCAAATATTAATTTCATCCTAGGTGACCATCCACTTTTCCCCTCTCCTTTGTGACCCTGGCAGTAATAATGCCCAACATGCAGCTGGCGTCAGCAAGCAAATGATTGGCCAGACAGAAATCCCCTCTCACTAGAGGAAGGTGTGCTAACAAGCAGGATATCCCACGCCGCGCAGACATGCTGACCCTCGCAGGCGGTCGGCCGGCAGGATGCCGCTTTCAGCACACAGACACCCCAGCCAACTCAGAACTCTTGACTCTTCCGTTGGAGGCCTAGGCTACATTCCAAATGGCATCTTATTCCCTTTATAGTGCACTACTTTTGACCAGGGCCCGTAGGGATAGCCAGACACACTATAAAGGGAATAGGGTGCCATTTGGGATGCAGCCCGGCTCTGGTCATCCCTGATAGGAACTCCGTACTCAACAGGTCCCTCTGCTGTGGCCAGTCATTATCATCTGAGTCAGAGACCAATATACTCAAATTAGCATCACAGGTTGGTATCTAAATATACATTGATGGAGAAATGAGTTATATGTCTTGGTAGTGGGCTATAAAAACACACATACTATAATGATTCATGTGGGTTCCACAGGGAGTTTCATTGATTTATTTAATTAACACGTTTCATAGCAGTGCTCCTAAAAATGAAAAAACTGCTCCAATTAGAACAACATTTCCAGATGTCGCTACAAACTAACTCATACAATAGCAATGATTAACTGCAATGACGGGTCATCTCTGACCAGACATCGGTCACAGCTACTCACGAGGCCTAGTATGCATCACCATACGGTAATGGCTGCCTGCCTTTGTGCTAAAAGTGACAGGAAAACAGCTCAGCTCCAACACCACAGAATTCCATATAGTAACATCACTAACTAATTTAATAGGATGTGTGTCCAACAATCATGCCAAATGAAACCCTTCAACACTGGTGGGAGTAGAGTAGTAAAGTGAAAAATGTTAGCCTTGCCAGTAGCTGAGGAACGCTCAACTCCGTTCTCTTATATCAAGGTTGAGTATTGATAACTGGTCGCGCGATTTGCTAGCAACAACATTGCGTCACCATCACTCGATGCTTGTGGCCCTTCCACGGGGTGCTGAAATTCATACGTTTGGTAAAAACTTATCGAATACAACCAACTTTTTCCTAATTTGTGTTGATCAACTGGAGATGTAGCGGCCTTGACGTACTAAGTAAGCCGAAATTCAATTGGCACAAGCGCATTTGCGTTGAGTTTAGCAACACAAATGAGGAAAAAGTCTGTGGTTGTATTCTATAAACGTTTTTACTAAAGTATGAATTTCAGCACACGGCAGAAGGACCGCGGTTGTACAGGACAAACAGAGGTATATGGGCATTTTCAGAATGTACATTTTTACAAGTATCGACTGATGGTGACTCAATGTTGTTGCTAGCAAATCGCACGACCAGTTATCAAAACTCAACTCCGCCTTGATATAAGAAAACAGAATTGAGTGTTCCTCAGCTAACTTGCCTGTAACATGTGCTTTGACTGACCCTCTTAAATCCATTTAGAAGAATGCAAAACATTCCCTTATGGGATCAGGAGTTTTGGTTAAGGAGAATTCAATTTGGAGGGGGAGATATTTTACAGTTAAATCAGCCAGCCGCAAGACCTTGGAAAGCGCTGGAGCAAAATTGTTTCCTTAAATAAATCAGGGATTAAAATCTCTTCCAAAACACAGCTGTCAAAAGACCAAAGATCTGCTTATCGGGTGGCATTACAACGATAAGAGAGAGACATATGTACAGAGGCCAGGGTGGAACCTCATTACAAACATTACTAGTATATTTTCTGTTTAACAGCACCACAACACGGCACTGACACAGCAACAGGCTTGTAACATGTTAAAACAGGACTGCAAACAGCCATGGCATTTCTTAAGGCTATGGAAAAGACTATAAGGCTAATATATTAAATTGTTGAAGTACTGCCCAAGGTCAAGAAAAACAACCGGTAAACGTAAATGAATCCATTCTAACTCACACAAACAAAAAAAAACACACCGAGACCCATAAATCCTAACCCCCTGCCACCGGAGAGAGTCCATCTCTGATTGCTAAACCAGTCGAGGCCTCTGGCCAATTAAAACTCTCCATTTGTGAACATTCCAAAATGCTGTCATCCATGAACATTTACCCAGAAGGCCCTGGGGAGATTCCACAACATGGCCCTGGCCTCTCGCTCTGTTTCCCTCTCCCCCCCCCAGCTCAGCCCTCCCAAGCTCCACCTTAGTCTCCCAACACAAAAGCTCCCTGCCGGCCACTTCTTCCCAGGTCAGCTCCCTGCCGGCCACTTCTTCCCAGGTCAGCTCTCTGTCTATACTACATCCCAGGTCAGCTCTTTGTCAATGATTTAACTAGCTCCTGCATTTCCTCACAGATACTTTTAAATAGAAAGTCGACTAGCTACCAACACTTACCACAGGAACTACTCGCAGTCACATCAAACTATTATAAGTAACTGGAAGGAAAATATCAAGACTTGTGTCTTTGTCCCATGTTTAGAATTGTATCAATATCTGGTAATGGGCAACTAGTATATAGGGAGCATCTTCATGACCTGAGGAAATTTAGCTCCAGATTAGTGCATTACTATGCATCTTGAAACACATTTACCTAAAGACTGAGGGGTTAGTTTAGAGCCAGCAGAGCAGAACTTCAGGAGAGCTGGACTAACTTCTAAATGGCACCTTATCCCCTATATAGTACACTACCGTGGGCACTGGTCAAAAGTAGTGCACTATATAGGGGATAGGGTGCCATTTGGAAAACAACCCTGGACTGACTGGACGGTGTTGGTTCAACTGAGCAGAGCAAGGTTCAGGTGGTAGCAATTAAACTTCCCCAAATACTAACCCTCACTATGGCCTCTATTATGTACAAAATGGGGAGGCCAAAGGAGTGAGAGAAGGGAGAACGAGAAAAAAAGGGAGAGCACTAACCAAAATGAGGTATTAGCAGGGAGGTAAGGAGAGACGTGAAGGAGTGTTCCATTACATGGAATAAAGAGAAATAAAAAATAAAATGGAGGGAACGAGTGCAAGGAGAATCGAATCGTTATTGAATCAGACAAAATAATATTCAGCAGGAGCAGAGCGGCAGGATTCATAGTGGACTTTAAACTCACTTGGCAATTAGATATTGGCCAATGTTAACAATGGTATTAAATTATAGTAGCTATAGTAGTCTTTAGTAGTAGAGTTAATAGCTAGGGCTGGGTGATAAGGCCTAAAAATCATCTACATTTTTTCAAATTTATGGGCGATTCACGAGATACATTGACTGGTACCCCCTGTATATAGCCTCGTTACTGTTATTTTATTGTTGCTCTTTAGTTATGTCTATTTTCTTATATTTAAAATAATTCAAATAATATTTACTTCTGTTTATTTTAGTAAATACTTTAACACTTATTTTACTTCACTGCATTGTTGGTTAAGGGCTTATAAGTAAGCATTTCACTGTAAGGTCTACACCTGTTGTATTCAGTGCATGTATGAGATAAATATACACAGTACCAGTCAAAGTTTGGACACCTACTCATTCCAGGGTTTTTCTTTATTTTTACTATTTTCTACATTGTAGAATAATAGTGAAGACATCAAAACTATGAAATAACACATATGGAATCATGTAGTATCCAAAAAAAGTGTTAAACAAATCAAAATATATTTTATATTTGAGATTCTTCAAAGTAGCCACCCTTTGCCTTATTCTATAATGTGGGCGGCAGGTAGCTTAGTGGTTAAGAGCATTGTGCCAGTAACCGAAAGGGGGGTTCTAATCCCCGAGCCGACTAGGTGAAAAATCTGCTGATGTGCCCTTGAGCAAGGCACTTAACCCTAATTGTTCATGTAAGTCGCTCTGGATAAGAGCGTCTGCTAAATGACAAAAAAATTATTTAAAAAAGTCGAAAATAGTAAAAATAAAGAAAAACCCTGGAATAAGTAGGTGTGTCCAAACTTTGACTGGTACTGTATATATCCTATCTCGATTATTCATTTGATTATACACCGCATTTCAAACAGTCTGCAATAATCGAATGAATTCAGGGCATGTGAAATTATACCTAGACTAAATATTTGCCTTCCACAACCATAAGACCCACTAATAATTTAAAGCTGCAAAGTGTCACTTTTTGGGGTGATCCAACCAAATTCACATAGAAATGGGTGTTATAGACCTGATTCTCAATGAACGCAAGTCTAAGAAGCGGTAGATCTGCTCTATGTGCACTATTTCTATGCTTCCGGTTCTTAAGTTTGTGTGTTTTACACCAGCTTCAAACAGCTGGGAATATATTTCACAGTGAAGGAAAAAAGTATTTGATCCCCTGCTGATTTTGTACATTTGCCCACTGACAAAGAAATGATCAGTCTATAATTTTAATGGTAGGTTTATTTGAACAGTGAGAGACAGAATAACAAAATAAATCCAGAATAACACATGTCAAAAATGATTTGCATTTTAATGAGGGAAATAAGTATTTGACACCCTCTCAATCAGAAAGATTTCTGGCTCCCAGGTGTCTTTTATACAGGTAACGAGCTGAGATTAGGAGCACACTCTTAAAGGGAGTGCTCCTAATCTCAGTTTGTTACCTGTATAAAAGACACCTGTCCACAGAAGCAATCAATCAAATCAGATTCAAACTCTCCACCATGACCAAGACCAAAGAGCTCTCCAAGGATGTCAGGGACAAGATTGTAGACCTACACAAGGCTGGAATGGGCTACAAGACCATCGCCAAGCAGCTTGGTGAGAAGGTGACAACAGTTGGTGCAATTATTCACAAATGGAAGAAACACAAAATAACTGTCAATCTCCCTCGGCCTGGGGCTCCATGCAAGATCTCACCTTGTGGAGTTGCAATGATCATGAGAACGGTGAGGAATCAGCCCAGAACTACATGGGAGGATCTTGTCAATGATCTGAAGGCAGCTGGGACCATAGTCACCAAGAAAACAATTGGTAACACACTACGCCGTGAAGGACTGAAATCCTGCAGCGCCCGCAAGGTCCACCTGCTCAAGAAAGCACATATACAGGGCCGTCTGAAGTTTGCCAATGAACATTTGAATGATTCGGAGGAGAACTGGGTGAAAGTGTTGTGGTCAGATGAGACCAAAATGGAGCTCTTTGGCATAAACTCAACTCGCCGTGTTTGGAGGAGGAGGAATGCTGCCTATGACCCCAAGAACACCATCCCCACCATCAAACATGGAGGTGGAAACATTATGCTTTGGGGGTGTTTTTCTGCTAAGGGGACAGGACAACTTCACCGCATCAAAGGGACGATGGACGGGGCCATGTACCGTCAAATCTTGGGTGAGAACCTCCTTCCCTCAGCCAGGGCATTGAAAATGGGTCGTGGATGGGTATTCCAGCATGACAATGACCCAAAACACACGGCCAAGGCAACAAAGGAGTGGCTCAAGAAGAAGCACATTAAGGTCCTGGAGTGGCCTAGCCAGTCTCCAGACCTTAATCCCATAGAAAATCTGTGAAGGGAGCTGAAGGTTCGAGTTGCCAAACGTCAGCCTCGAAACCTTAATGACTTGGAGAAGATCTGCAAAGAGGAGTGGGACAAAATCCCTCCTGAGATGTGTGCAAACCTGGTGGCCAACTACAAGAAACGTCTGAACTCTGTGATTGCCAACAAGGGTTTTGCCACCAAGAACTAAGTTATGTTTTTCAGAGGGGTCAAATACTTATTTCCCTCATTAAAATGCAAATCAATTTATAACATTTTTGACATGCGTTTTTCTGGATTTTGTTGTTGTTATTCTGTCTCTCACTGTTCAAATAAACCTACCATTAAAATTATAGACTGATCATGTCTTTGTCAGGGGATCAAATACTTTTTTCCCCTCACTGTACATGTTAAACAACAGGAGGAACTGGGTACACGTTAAATGACAGGTTGCATGTCTAAGCAGACTGATCATGTCTTTGTCAGTGGGCAAACGTACAAAAGCAGCAGGGGATCAAATACTTTTTTCCCTCACTGTAGATGGTACAATGATTCTCTACACTATACTTGCTTGTTAAGTCAAACTTAACTTAGGCGAACAATTCAGATTTTAGCAACAGGAAATGGCGGAGCGATTTCTGCATAGTGCATCTTTAATTATTTTATCAACAGTTTAACCTGCTTTTTTGCAATAATCACTGATCTGGCTTTCAAGTCTGAAAATGCCCTTTTTTGTTAGAGATTTAACCTGAACCATGCATAATGCACATTCACTAATAATGACTAACTTCTTGTAGAAGGCATTATAGAAAATGAACACAGGTCTAATAAACAATCTCTCAAGCACATGAGCATCTCGTCATTATATACAGATCTCTGGTGTAAATGAGAAGGTGAACACAGCACAGAAGGACCGAAGGAGACGTGACCAAAAAGACAACATGAGAACAAACGGACATGCACATTCATAAAAACGAAAAATAAAAACTTGATTCTTGCGATACAGGCATTTGGAATATAGCGTAAAAACATACATTTTAATTATTCGATATATCACCCAGCCCTACCACTAGCAGGAGAGCCAAAGACACTGACCTCAATAAGGGGTGAGCCAAGCAATGAAATCAGTTTAAACTGAAGGGTCAGAACCCCCAGCACCTAGTAAAGCAACAAACATATTGTATCCTTGGGAGGGTGGGAGGACACACACTTCATGCTAAACTAAGAGTTAATTCAACAGTCTGTCCCGTCAGTCTTTCTTCCAGGTATCTGTTGAGTTCTCTCTCTGATCTAGTGCCTCTCTGCCGGGGATTCCACATTTACCGCCCGGGCTTGTGCTAAAGAGAGAGTGTGTGTGTGTGTGTACACGTTATCTCCCCACATTTGCAGACAGGTAGAGGCTCTTCAGACAAACGCAGAGGACAAGTTACAGCACAGCTTTATTATCCCAAGGGAGGAGAGAGGTGGAGGAGGAAAAACAGGGCACAAAATACCTTCCTGACTAGTCCCTCCATCTTTCCACTGACTCAGACTTTAAAGAGGAGAAAACCCTTCTTTACATAAAGCCAAGTGCTTTACCATGGGAGCCTTACACAAACACCATGTTGTACTGCTGTCAGAAACACACTGACTGACTACTGTCCATGAGCGTACAAATGAGTCCTCAAAAAAAGTTTACACTGAGAAAACCAGAGAAATCTGAACTTTATAGGCCATATTATACTTAACAGTTTCTACAGTACACACAGACATACATTCAGTGGCCAGTTTATTAAGTACACCAATCTAGTACCGGGTCAGACCCCTCTTTGCCTCCAGAACAGCCTGAATTCTTTGGGGCATCAAGGGACCTAACATGTGCCAGGAAAACATTCCCCACACCATTACACCACAGCCACCAGCCTGTACCGTTGACACCAGGCAGGATGGGGCCATGGATTCATGCTGCTTACACCAAATCTTGGCTGCCATCAGCATGACACAACAGGAACCAGGCTTCGTCGGACCAGGCATTGTTTTTCCCACTACTCAATTGCCCAGTGTTGGTGATCACTTGCCACTGGAGCCGCTTCTTGTTCTCAGGTGATAGGAGTGGAACCCGTTGTGGTAGTCTGGGGCAATAGCCCATCCGTGACAAGGGCCGACGAGTTGTGTGTTCCGAGATGCAGTTCTGCATACCACTGTTGTACTGCGCTATTATTTGCCTGTTTGGGGCCCGCCAGTTAGCTTGCACGATTCTTGCCATTCTCCTTCGACCCCTCTAATCAACGAGCCGCTTTTGCCCACAGGACTGCCGCTGACTGGATGTTTCTTTGTTTGTCGCACCATTCTCGGTAAACCCTCGACACTGTCGTGAGTGAAAAGCCCAGGAGGCTGGCCGTTTCTGAGACACAAACGGGTGCGTGCCTGGCACCGACGATCATGCCACGCTCAAAGTCGCTTAGGTCACTCGTTTTGCCCATTCTAATGTTCAATCTAACAGTAACTGAATGCCTGTCTACCTGTTTTATATACAGTGAGGGAAAAAAGTATTTGATCCCCTGCTGATTTTGTACGTTTTCCCACTGACAAAGACATGATCAGTCTAATTTTAATGGTAGGTTTATTTGAACAGTGAGAGACAGAATAACAAAAATCCAGAAAAAAGCATGTCAAAAGTGTTATAAATTGATTTGCATTTTAAATTAGGGAAATAAGTATTTGACCCCTCTGCAAAACATGACATAGTACTTGGTGGAAAAACCCTTGTTGCCAATCACAGAGGTCAGATGTTTCTTGTAGTTGGCCACCAGGTTTGCACACATCTCGGGAGGGATTTTTTCCCACTCCTCTTTGCAGATCTTCTCCAAGTCATTAAGGTTTCGAGGCTGACGTTTGGCAACTCAAACCTTCAGCTCCCTCCACAGATTTTCTATGGGATTAAGGTCTGGAGACTGGCTAGGCCACTCCAGGAACTTAATGTGCTTCTTCTTGAGGCACTCCTTTGTTGCCTTGGCCGTGTGTTTTGGGTCATTGTCATGCTGGAATACCCATCCACGACCCATTTTCAATGCCCTGGCTGAGGGAAGGCGGTTCTCACCCAAGATTTGACGGTACATGGTCCCGTCCATCGTCCCTTTGATACGGTGAAGTCCTGTCCCCTTAGTAGAAAAACACCCCCAAAGCATAATGTTTCCACCTCCATGTTTGACAGTGGGAATGGTGTTCTTGGGGTCATAGGCAGCATTCCTCCTCCTCCAAACACGGCGAGTTGAGTTTTGCCAAAGAGCTCGATTTTGGTCTGATCTGACCACAACACTCTTACCCAGTTCTCTTCTGAATCATTCAGATGTTCATTGGCAAACTTCAGACGGGCCTGTATATGTGCTTTCTTGAGCAGCGGGACCTTGCGGGCGCTGCAGGATCAGTCCTTCACGGCGTAGTGTGTTACCAATTGTTTTCTTGGTGACTATGGTCCCAGCTGCCTTGAGATCATTGACAAGATCCTCCCGTGTAGTTCTGGGCTGATCCCTCACCGTTCTCGTGATCATTGCAACTCCATGAGGTGAGATCTTGCATGGAGCCCCAGGCCGAGGGAGATTGACAGGTGTTTTGTGTTTCTTTCATTTGAGAATAATCGCACCAACTGTTGTCACCTTCTCACCAAGCTGCTTGGCGATGGTCTTGTAGACCATTCCAGCCTTGTGTAGGTCTACAATCTTGTCCCTGACATCCTTGGAGAGCTCTTTGGTCTTGGCCATGGTGGAGAGTTTGGAATCTGATTGATTGATTGCTTCTGTGGACAGGTGTCTTTTATAGAGGTAACAAACTGAGATTAGGAGCACTCCCTTTAAGAGTGTGCTCCTAATCTCAGCTCGTTACCTGTATAAAAGACACCTGGGAGCCAGAAATCTTTCTGATTGAGAGGGGGTCAAATACTCATTTCCCTCATTAAAATGCAAATCGATATATAACATTTTTTACATGCGTCTTTCTTGATTTTTTTGTTATTATTCTGTCTCTCACTGTTCAAATAAACCTACCATTAAAATTATAGACTGATCATTTCTTTGTCAGTGGGCAAACGGACAAAATCAGCAGGGGATCAAATACTTTTTTCCCCTCACTGTAGCAAGCCACGGCAGTGTTTCCTCTGCAGTGGGGGGGAAAGGTCACGGAAGGGGGTCCCTCCTATAATTTGTATGTTGAAGGACTGAGGAGCTCAGTTCTGGTGACTTTTTAAAAGGACATTCCACTCCAAAATGAATTAAAATAAGTATTCTGACGCCATCTAAAATAGAGGTTCCACCTCCAGAAATTTGCCCAATAACACATTGGTAAAATGATTTATTTAAATGATTAACATATTGGGCCATGTACAGTATAGAGCCTATGCATGGTCCATATTATCAGGTATGCTATTAGCAACAAACATTATCACCTTTAGCCCAGCTGATGCAGCAAAGTGCAAATAAATAGGCTGAAGCATGGGGTTGCCTATCTGCATTTACCCTATTGGGCTAATCATTAGCCAGATCTCAAATGTGATCTTTTAAGTAGTTATTATCATATTGATACATGTTATGTCCCAAAAAGCTGTTAGGGTAAGTCGCAACCTGGGGTAAAAAGCCCCCTGCCTGTTAGGGTAACTGGCCACCCGGGGTAAAAAGCCCCCTGCCTGTAAGGGTAACTCGCCACCCGGGGTAAAAAGCCCCCTGCCTGTAAGGGTAACTCGCCACCCGGGGTAAAAAGCCCCCTGCCTGTTAGGGTAACTCGCCACCCGGGGTTAAAAGCCCCCTGCCTGTTAGGGTAACTCGCCACCCGGGGTTAAAAGCCCCCTGCCTGTTAGGGTAACTCGCCACCCGGGGTTAAAAGCCCCCTGCCTGTACTTCTCACAGAAACCACTTCATTTCACAATTTTCCACCCAACACTTCCCCTGGTTTCCACTACTCTTGCTCAACAAAAAATGTGTGTCACATTACAATTTTTTAAGTCAATCCAAATAAATGATTGAGGTAGAGAGGCATTGTACCCCAAGTCACCCTACAATTGACCGGTGTTACATGTAGCCCCACTCTCCCCTATGCAAATTGTGGAGCAGTAACGTGCTTAACCATGCTTCTGCTAAAATCCCCGGGTTTAAAACGACGCAGTTCGCGCATATTTAGGAGTTGAGAAATAAATAAAGTAGGAGTGGAAAGCTGGGATTCCCCTCATTTTAACAAAAGCCATTAAAACTGCTGTTTTCACAATTGCAATAATTGTTGTGCATTGACTGCTTGTCAGAATGCATGTTTCCCTCTGTAGGGCACTTATAACATGAATGCGCCACGAGAGGAATATTTATCTAGCATAGAACACAACAAGCCGACTAGGTAAATAGATCAACTATTCCACTCTGGGGTTGTTGGATTTTTTAAATTAATTACTTGTTTAGTTTGCAGAGGAAAAGTACAAGTGGAATGTTATAGCATCTTCAAAATGATCTTCATTGTGGTGCAGCACCACAGCAAAATGAGTGCAGCAGAAACACAGCCACGGCCACCTGACAACGTCTGTAGGAGCTAACCATTTTTCGTGAACAGGGTGGTGTACCTAATAAAGTGGCCAATGAGTTAGGCTTGGGCGGTATACCGTATATACTGTGGTATTTGGAAATAGCCACAGGATGGTTTTTCAATACTGTCAAAAATAAAATGTTGGTTTTGTGCGTGCAGCAAACTGAGTAGCATTTTGCTGGGATGTCTGTCCTGCAAATAGTTTGTCAGAGACTGTGTGAAATGCGCTCGTTAGCATTTAGTTAACATTGACTATGGGGTTTTACATGTACTTGTTAGCATTGATAACCTTCGGATTACAGAGGCTCAGTGGGGTTTGAAAATAACGGCCCTTGTTCGCTGCTCTGGCACCCCAATGGTGGAACAAGCTCCCTCACGACGCCAGGACAGCGGAGTCACTCACCACCTTCCGGAGACATTTGAAACCCCACCTCTTTAAGGAATACCTGGGATAGGATAAAGTAATCCTTCTACCCCCCCCCACCCCCAAAAAAAAAAAAAAAATTGTAAAGTGGTTATCCCACTGGCTATAAGGTGAATGCACCAATTTGTAAGTCGCTCTGGATAAGAGCGTCTGCTAAATGACGTAAATGTAAATGTGTGTTCAGTGCCGGTATTACCGGATATCCAGGGATGGCACAAGGTTGGTATAAAGGTATGACAATCTGGATACCTCCCAAGCCTACACTGAGTGTACACACACGTTTTCAGTGCATGGCAAGTCATTTTCACCCCCCAACAAACATCGCTGTCTGTCAGTTGAAGAAGCATTTGAAAGGTTTAAAAATGTGAACACACAAACAATACATTCCAGTCTTGTCAGTAAAGGATGAAAACGGGCCCAGGTATAAACAGCCCATCAATGTTTATAACAGACGTCCAAAAGAAGCTGAATTGAGATCCACCAGATGTTGGGACAGGAACAGGACTGGCTGCTGCGGCCGCCCGGGAAAAGCCCTCCAGGCTGAATGCGGTCAGGTGCAAGATCAGATTTCTGGGCCCTCAAAGCTACAAAAGGGCAACAATGATTCTGATATACCTGTTGGGCTTTAAGAAACTGACACCAGACAGCGCTGTGGGAAGAAATACTCAACCTGAAGGCAAAATGGTTGACATTTTAGTCATTTAGCAGACGCTCTTATCCAGAGTGACTTACAGTTAGTGAGTGCATACATTTTCATACTGGCCCCCCGTGGGAAACGAACCCACAGCCCTGGCGTTGCAAGCGTCATGCTCTACCAACTGAGCTACAGGGGACTATTGGGCTTTAGTCATGACCAACTAACTCCGTCCCATTCCAAATGATATGGAGTGGATGTGTCAATAAATCACTGCGACTATGAGATGGGTCTTTCCAACAATGTAACATGGTTTCTGTCCCGTCTCCAGTTTCCTCACAAAGCCTTGTTTTTCTTTCAGGGAGAACTGCCACCCTCAAACTTACCGACCAAATTATTTGTAGTTTTTCAAGCCTTTATTTTAAAAGCATTGGAGCCTTTGAAGGGCCTTTTATTCTAATTGAAATCCTGCGCCTCGGCCAGCAGGATTTCTGCCGACGGTTTGTTCATGTTTTAAATTTGGTTTTGATGACCTCGTCAGTCAAATTCACAAAGCTATGTGAAAAAGCTAAGACAGAGGCCCACTTACAGCTTGGCTGGAAATTATAAAACATATTTAAAGCAAAAGCAGAGGACCGCGGCTTATTTCCCCCCCCAATTCTCAGATAATTAGTTAATTATATATTCAAAAGCATGGAGCGGCGTGAGGGATTAGGTCATTAGGTGACCTATTAGGCTAACTATACTTTGGAAAACTGAGCTAAGTGTTAGTGGGAGCCTCATCGGTGGGAGTCTTGATGCAGGCCTTGGGAGTAATTAGCAGGGATTACAGCTCATCTGGCCTGGACCCAGCACTGGGGTTCCAGCCCAAACACGCAGGCGAGTCCCTAGCTTCAGGCCTTCACTCATCCTGCTCCCCAACCACACAGGCCTCTGGCAAATACAAGACGATGTCGTAATCATCCTCATGATCGTTGCCAGTACATCTTCATAACAATCCAGAAATCTTGACTGATAGTTCCTGTATGGTGCTTCATGTCTTGGTCTCTCCCTAGCGCTCACATTAGGGTTGGGCAATTTGGCCAAAATATTATATCACAATTTGACTGTATGACAGTATTTGACTGTATTCTGTTTCTGAATAATCTGAAGTCCACATACGATTTATGGGTAGTGTTGGACCCTAGGACGGCTACAAATGAAATGTAAGTGGTTTTAAAATAGGCTTTTTCCATTCTAATTGTTTTCTACTGATCAACCAAACTTCGACCCAAAATGATCGGTCATAGCTACCTGACAGTGAAGTAGCCTATAATACAGTGCCCTATTTGTAGAACATTTCATAGGAATCAATCCCCCTGTATACAGTATACCACCTAACCCACACAGTGAGCTCCAAAAGTACAGGGACACATTTTGTTGTTTTGGCTCTGTACTCCAGCACTTTGGATTTGAAATGATACTATGACTATGAGGTTAAAGTGCAGACTGTCAGCCTTAATTTGAGGGTATTGTCATCCATATCGGGTGAACTGTTTAGAAATTACAGCACTTTTTGTACATAGTCCCCACATTTTAGGAGACCAATAGTATTGAGACAAATTCACTTTGTGTATTGAAGTAGTAAAAAGTATTATTTGGTCCCAAATTCATAGCACGCAATGACTACATTAAGCTTGTGACTCCACACATTTATTGGATGCATTTGCTTGTTTGTTTTGATTGGGTTTCAGATCATTTTTTGCCAAATAGAAATGAATGGTAAATTATGTTGTGTCATTTTGGATTCACTTATTGTAAATACGAATAAAATATGTTTTAAAACTCATCTACATTCATGTGGATGCTACCACGGTTTCGGATAATCCTGAATGACTCGTGAATAATGATGAGTGAAGAAGTTAAAACGCACAAATACAGCCACCCCCCCGCCCAAAAAAAATGCTAACCTCCCCTGCGCCTGTGGATACAATGGCGCCGGAGGGGATCGTGCTATTTTGTTTGTTTTTTTGCATTGTTCATAACTTATTTTGTACATAATGTTGCTGCTACAGTCTTATGCGGTATTGTTATTTTACTGCTGCGCTTTAATTATTTTTTACTTTTATTTCTTTTAGGTATTCTTTCTTAAAACTGCATTGTTGGTTAAGGGCTTGTAAGTAAGATTTCACTGCAAGGTCTACACCTGTTGTATTCGGCGCATGTGACAAATACAATTTGATATTGTAATGGTGAGAGGTTAGCATGTCTTGGGGGTATATTTGTGCGTCTAACTTTCTCACTCATCATTATTCACGATTCATTCAGGATTATGTGTAATCATGGTAGCATCCACATTAATGTAGAAGTGTTTAGAAACATTATATTCTTATTTACAACAGAGACTGCAAAAATGACACATTTACCATTCATTTCTATTGGGCAAAAAATTATCTGAAACAACCAAAACAAACAGCAAATGCATCCAACAAATGTGTAGAGTCACATGCTTGATGTAGTCATTGTGTGCTATGAACATAATAATAATAATAATAATAATAATAATAATAATAATAATAATAATAAGCCATTTAGCAGACGCTTTTATCCAAAGTGACTTAGTCATGCGTGCATACATTTTTGTGTATGGGTGGTCCCGGGGATCGAACCCACTACCTTGGCGTTACAAGCGCCGTGCTCTACCAGCTGAGCTACAGAGGACCAAATACTTCACTTTTGACTACTTTAATACACATTAGTGAATTTGCCTCAATACTGTTGGTCTCCTAAAATGTGGGGACAATGTACAAAAAGTGCTGTTATTTCTAAACAGTTCCCCCGATATGGATGAAAATATCGCTGTCCAAATACTTTTGTAGATCACTGTATGACCTCACTGTCTGAGGCACAGCCATGTCCGTCTGGGGGGGGGGGGGGGGGGGGGGGGGCTATAGTCAGTCACCATCCTCAGAGTTTGGGATCAGAGCCTGAAGTTCTTCCCACTCCTCACAGCTGGCTGAGTGACACCACCACTGAGTGATCCCAACACAAAAAGACACACCACGGCTCAGATATCAAGGGAACAACAAAACACAAAAGGAATTTCAGCCGTGAAAGAAGTGGCACTATGGAAAATGGCTAACATAACAACGGCTGTAAAAAGCCTTGGCGGAGGAGCAGCAGATCCGACTGTGACAATACCAAACGACAACTCATATTGAGGCATGACAGCAAAGCCTGGGGGAGAAGTGTGTGTGAAAACGACAGCAGCGGTCTGTTTTGGCATGAAAATCATCTGGAAGCCTTCCACACAAAGAACCCCTGAGGAGTAGATGGTGGAGGGAGGGAACAGAGGGAGGGAGCAGAGGGAGGGAACAGAGGGAGGGAGGGAACAGAGGGAGGGAGGGAGGGAGGGTAGAGAACAGAGGGAGGGTAGAGAGGGAGGGTAGAGAACAGAGGGAGGGTAGAGAACAGAGGGAGGGTAGAGAACAGAGGGAGGGTAGGAACAGAGGGAGGGTAGGAACAGAGGGAGGGTAGGAACAGAGGGAGGGTAGAGAACAGAGGGAGGGTAGAGAACAGAGGGAGGGTAGAGAACAGAGGGAGGGTAGAGAACAGAGGGAGGGTAGAGAACAGAGGGAGGGTAGAGAACAGAGGGAGGGTAGAGAACAGAGGGAGGGTAGAGAACAGAGGGAGGGAGGGTACAGAGGGAGGGAGAACAAGTAGCCTAAGTACGGCAGGGTATGGAGGAGAGGAAAGTACAGGAGCAGGAAGAGACTAATAAACCATTACGGAGACAAGGAAGAGACTGAGGGAGATTCACTAAGGCAGCAGGACGGAGAATGAAACAAAACTCCTCTGGATTTGTTAGAACAGCTCCTATGAGCTGAGTGTTACGGGAGAGAGTCAGGGAAACATGAAGTGATATGTCAGCCGGAGCGAGGTGGGAAAGAGCGAGACTGCCGACTTAACAGCATGCAAACAGGACGTGTTAACAAGGATTTTGAGGTGGCGCTCCCCGTCAAGCAAAAGTGTGGAAAGCCACAAACCCAGATCTCACAGCTCTCCTCAGAAAGAGGCGTGGGCCCATAACCATAGAAATACAATTCAGATTATATGGCCGTATACAAACTCTCTCAGTATCACTAGAACAAAACTACAGAGCAACGAGCCAAACTTGCAGAGACACATGAGTCTTCGATTAAGGTCATGGTCTGTGTGCCTCAGTAAGTCACTCTGGGCCTCTCTCCCTCTCTTTGTTGTGGTGGTTCCCAGCTCCAGGGACCCCGTGTGTGGGTCTTGGTGGTCCCGTGTGTGGGTCTTGGTGGTCCTGTGTGGAATGTTGCGGGGAGGGAGGTAGACTGGCCTAAAAGGGGGTGCCCCATTGTTATACACTGCATCCACCCCCCCACTGATCTGATCTGTCGCTCACTGGGCAGCGGGGAGGGTGAGGGGTGGGCTGGCCGGCGTGAGGGAGGTTGCGAGATGGCAGCACAACAAATGCTGCCAACTTTAATGGGAATACACATGCCATTCATCCCAACATGTTACATTAAAGGATCAACATGTTGGAAAAATAACATACTTGAGATAACAAGTTGAACACCAGCCAATGTGGCCAAGCACAGGTCAGACCTAAAATCCTTTAGCTACTGGACAAGACCCGCAAACCTAACTACTCTGCTTTTTGGTTAAGGTCTGTCAGGTGAAGTGCTAAGGCAGCCCATGGCTGAATTCCAAATTGCACCCTATTTCCTACATAGTGCACTACGGAGCCTGATGAAGTAGTGCACTATATAGGGAACAGGGTGCCATTTGGGACAAATCCCATTTGTTTTTGGTGGGAATGATTGGTTATTTGCCTGTGAATGTGGATAAGGCTGCGAGTGGGTGGAAGCAGTACAGCGGCGGGCACCAGGCGGAACACAGGTCACAGCGCTGCCGTCACACCTGGCCACCACAGGTCACAGCGCTGCCGTCACACCTGGCCACCACAGGTCACAGCGCTGCCGTCACACCTGGCCACCACAGGTCACAGCACTGCCGTCACACCTGGCCACCACAGGTCACAGAGATGCCATCCCACCCGGCCGCCACAGGTCACAGCGCCGCCATCCCGCCAACCACAGCGCCGCCATCCCGCCCACCCACCACAGGTCACAGCACCGCCATAGGACAAGTATCTGATAAGGCTGCTGTCGGCGCCCCCAAACCACCCCCCCGGTGGACGCTTGCTCTCACGCTAATCAGGAAGGAGGCCATCGATATAGAACAGCTTTTGTAATTTCCCTAACGAACCAACCAACATGATTCAGATATTCATTACATGTTGTTTACCCCTTAGAACAGAGATCACTGGAACTCAACAACAATTATATCATCAAGGCTGTTTTGTTGACTCTTGTTGCTATCATAACATATTTGGCATGTAATGACAAGGACCATTTGACAAGCAGGTGGTTGGTCTGATGTCAGTTATAGAGAGGGAGCAGCACACCCTGTTGGCACAGTCCAGAATTAACTATGGGATAAAGGTAGTAAAAACATGTGGATGGGGAAATAATAGAAATCAATACAAGGAAGATCAGGAGAACATGTTATCTAACAGTGATTTGGTTAGGTGCACTGTGTCCACAATAATGAAAGCAGTTCACTTGTTTTTGTGTTTCTGTTTAGCCTAACACTGGGGTTCGCTGAGTCTCAAGGTTTCACAGAGTTCACTGGCCTTGAGAAGGGAACATGACAATAGTTGGTTTGTTTATTAGTTAATTATTAAAGATGTTAAAACAGTCTGGGAGCAGAAGAGCACAGATATACAAGCTTCCCAGACTATGTCCCAGTTCCCCTAGCTTGCTCTTATCTGCTGAATGTTATGGCAATAACACAAGCTGCTATTTATCAAACCATAAAGACGCAGAGCCCACAGACACCAGCAAAGATATTCAGCAGGGGAAGTAGACCTCACACTCCTCCACCGCTAAACGTCTTCAGCTCACTCACAGGCTAACGTGCGGTCACAGTGGCTGAGTTTCAGTCAATGCTCCGGACTGATTATGAGCGGGATGTTACTGCAGCAGAAAGTAGGGAGGGAAAGATGACCCAACCCTTCTCCTCTTGGTCTTTGATCCTTGCCATTATCCCATACCTGAGGCATGACATCACCGCCAGTGTAAACCAAAACAGATTTTTTGCTTGAGTAGAAAGAGAGAAGTACAGTGTGGTGCCTGGCCCTGGATGGAATGAAGATATGTTGACATGGTAGATACCCATCTGGTCAGTGTTAACCACTCTTTTCTGCCTCTTTTGAAAAGCATGTCCCCCCTGCCACCGTGCAGCAAAGCACTTGACACACACTTTCCCCCAACATCTATGCCAGTGATCGAGAGCAAATGCCAGTGATTTCATCACCCACCCCACACCTCATCCCGCTGTAGCAGACAGGCAGGGTACTCCCTATAGAAGTCCTAGGGCCTGAATGTGGTTGCCATAAACGGTGTCCCTGATTGTCTATAGGGTGGATGTTTTACCCTCAGTAAAGGTTCTATGCATTTCTTCGTGGAATAGAATGGCATGCGCTCATAACGCATGTTCTGCTTTATAATAACAGATACACAAACTTCAAAAATTGCCAATAGGTCACAGCTCCCATGTGAAGGTTGTAAAAGACCATGGTATTTAGAAACTATTTAACAATGGACTGCTGTTCCTCCAGAGCTATCAATGCTTGAGCATTGATGGGTTTTCCATTACAGTTTTATTACATTAAAACCTCTATTGAATATTAGTCTGTCGATTCCAACTAAGCGTTTGGCTTTAATTTGCATGGTTGAACAGTTTTTTCTGTGCCAAGGGCTAGATGTATAATAAGCAGTGTATTACACCAATCACTGATTCATGGCCAGACCATTCAAGACAACAGCTAAATAAACACTGCCATTTACATTTACATTTTAGTCATTTAGCAGACGCTCTTATCCAGAGCGACTTACAGTTCAGTGAGTGCATACATTTTTCATACTGGCCCCCCGTGGGAAACGAACCCACAAGCCTGGCATTGCAAGCGCCATGCTCTACCAACTGAGCTACAGGAGGGCGGATACATACATACAATTTAATAATTAAATACTCATAGATAAAAAGTTGAATATTTTGGGACGCACATCATAAAGGGAGGGGAGGGGTGGAGGAGTAGAAAGATGTGATGGGAGCGGAGGATTACAACGATGGCTGCTGTGTGTTTCTCTCTCAGGATGATATTCTCTGTACTGAAGCCTGATACTACCCCATTAAAAACAAAATAATCACAAGTTTCTTTCTGTCATAATATCATGATAAATCATCATGGTAATATAACAATAAAATACATGTTTTAAAGAAAGACAACGAATGAAACTGAACTTTTTCCAGTGCACAACCATAAACCAACAACCAGGAAAAATAAAGAAATAACATTTCAATTTTAAGTTCAGTCCTCCAATGATCAAGCAAGTCTATTTCAGTGAGGCAGAGCCTTCTAGTGACTTTTGCCTGGAATTTAGCATTGGAGGATTTGGAGTGTACTTAAATAATAATACCCTTGCTGATTAATCGCTGGGAGAGAAGGGGTAGTGGAACTGGTAGCAATGAGACTTTCATGCATACAGTGCATTCGGAAAGTATTCAGACCCATTCCCTACGGACAAGGTCCCACAGTTGACAGTGCATGTCAGAGCAAAAACCAAGCCATGAGGTCAAAGTAACTGTCCGTAGAGCTCCAAGACAGGATTGTGTCGAGGCACATATCTGGGGAAGGGTACCAAAACATTTCTGCCGCATTGAACGTTCCCAAGAACGCAGTGGCTTCCAGCATTCTTAAATGGAAGAAGTTTGGAACCACCAAGACTCTTCCTAGAGCTGGCTGCCTGGCCAAACTGAGCAATCGTGGGTGAAGGGCCTTGGTCAGGGAGGAGACCAAGAATCAGATGGTCACTCTGACAGAGCTCCAGCGTTCCTCTGTGGAGATGGGAGAACCTTTCAGGACAACCAACTCCGCAGCACTCCACCAATCAGGCCTTTATGGTAGAGTGGCCAGACGGCTGCCACTCCTCAGTAAAAGGCACATGACAGCCCGCTTGGAGTTTGCCAAAAGGCACCTAAAGACTCTCAGACAATGAGAAACAAGATGCTCTGGTCTGATGAAACCAAGATTGAACTCTTTGGCCTGAATGCCAAGCGTCACGTCTGGAGGAAACCTGGCACCATCCCTACGGTAAAACATTGTGGTGGCAGCATCATGCTGTGGGGATGTTTTTCAGCGGCAGGGACTGGGAGACGAGTCAGGATCGAGGGAAAGATGAACGGAGCAAAGTACAGAGATATCCTTGATGAAAGCCTGCTCCAGAGCGCTCAGGACCTCAGACTGGGGCAAAGGTTCACCTTCCAACAGGACAACGACCCTAAGCACACAGCCAAGACAACGTAAGAGTGGCTTCGGGACAAGTCTCTGAATGTCCTTGAATGGCCCAGCCAGAGCCCGGACTTGAACCCGATCTAACATCTCTGGAGAGACCTGAAAATAGCTGTGCAGCGACGCTCCCCATCCAACCTGACAGAGCTTGAGAGGATCTGTAGAGAAGAATGGGAGAAACTCCCCAAATACAGGTGTGCCAAGCTTGTAGCGTCATACCCAAGAAGACTCAAGGCTGTAATCGCTGCCAAAGTTGCTTCAACAAAGTACTGAGTAAAGGGTCTGTATACTTATGTAAATGTAATAACCGGTGCCCCCGCACATAGACTCTGTAACGATACCCTCTGTATATAGTCTCGCTACTGTTATTTTACTGCTTTCATTTTTTACTTATCTATTGTTTACTTAACACATATTTTTCTTAAAACTGCATTGTTGGTTAAGCACTTGTAAGTAAGCATTTCACTGTAAGGTCTACACCTGTTGTATTCGGGGGCATGTGACAAATAACTTATTTGAAAAAAAATCTAAAAACCTGTTTCTGCTTTGTCATTATGGGTATTGTGTGTAGATTGATGAGGGGGAAAAACAATTTAATCAATTTTAGAATAAGGCTGTAACGTAACAAAATATGGAAAAAGTCAAGGGGTCTGAATACTTTCCGAATGCACTGTATTGTCTGCTGTGTGTGTACAGGTTTTACTATAGTGCCAGAAGTCATCACAAGAACAGTAAACCAACTGAAATTCATTTGTCGGTCCTCACTTGTAAAAAGGCTATTTTAGGCTTAGGGGTTAGGTTTAGAATTAGGATTTAGTGGTTAAGGTTAGGGTAAGGGAAAATAGGTTTTTGAATGGGAATCAATTGTTGGTCCCCAAAAAGTCCTCACAAGTATAGTAAGACATAGCTGTGTGTGTGATGTCCAATGTGATGCCTGGACCAATTCAGAAGTTTTAAAGTGGGCTAAAGACAATAGATGTTTTGACTCACTGCCAGATGAATTGGGGCAGAACTCAGAGCCCAGAATGGAGGGGCGCTCAATTAGATTTCACCTCTGGGACGTTTTCTTCCTAGCAACACAAAACATTGTTTTCCTAGAATCCAGGCAGGGGCATTTGTGTTCCCCTCAGATTTTTGAGAGCCCCAACCCTATTTGACAACAGTAGACCTTGTCGCTCTCCCTGGATCAATTATCTCAGTCTATCGGTGACAAAGAGGCGCTCGTTGAAGTTGGCCCAGGCTTCTATATTGGAGACGTGTGCACAACACACAAACCTGCCTTTTATAATCTCCCTCATTTCAAACTATCACAACAAAACAGAGAGATCCATCACAATGAATGCAGGCATGTTGGGGTACCCTCAATTATGTTTTGCATGACAATGATAGATAACCAAAGATAAAGAACCTGGAAAGCAGTCTATGGTACACCCTGATAGAGGCATACTGCTCAGATTGTAATGAGCCAATCTAGACCTCAGCCAAGGGAATCTGAACCTTCTCGGTAATTATCTGTGAACAGATGCATGGCAATGGTTAAATAAATTATACAGAAAAAATATATAAACACAAGAACTTAAAATATTTTACTGAGTCACAGTTCATAAGGAAATCAGTCAATTGAAATAAATTAAATAGGCCCTAATCGATGGATGTCACATGACTGGGAATACAGATATGCATCTGTTGGTCACAGATACCTTTAAAAAAAGGTAGGGGCATGGATCATAAAACCAGTCAGTATCTGGTGAGACCACCATTTGTGACTGTCCGATTCGATCGTATTTGGCAAAATAAAATTGTTTTTTTTTTTACATTGGATAAAAGTTAGAAAGAAATTGTATATCATACACTACAGCTGAGGGACAACAGGAAAGTAATTCTGCTTTGAAAATTAATAAACTTGTAACCTCACTTTTGAGAAAATGGCCCTTGAATGTTTTGGTACACCTACTGGAGAGCTCTTTTTTGTCTACACCCATTCAGCATCATTCACACCTTCTAAAGCCTTAACCCCCACCCATCTCTTTAAGGATTCACACGTGAGGCCATGTACTAAACCAACAAAGATTTCACGACTAAAGGCTGGTTTATACTACGGGTGTGTTTGTAAATGTAATCTGGAGTGCCAGAGTGTGCTCTGGGCGTTCGTAAACTCAGAGCGTTGTCAGATTGTCCGTTCGTAAATTCAGAGCGCACACTGGACGCTCTGGCCGAGGAGTAGGGTTGATCTGAGCGTTCTAACCTAACAGCAGTCAAGCACCCAAGCTAACTGACTAACGTTGGCTAGCTTGCTAGCTACTTCCAGACACAGATGAGAGAACCGCTCACTCTGACCATTTTACTCACCATAGAAGAGCTGGTTAGGCTGTTTTTATGTTATCCAGTGTTGGTGACTGCAACTGTGCTGCTGGCAACAATTTAATTCTAATGTTTTGCCAACGTTTACTGACACCGGCCATATTCAACGGGTGTTGAGCGTTCGTAAATTAATCAGTTATTCTGCGCTCTTGCACACTCAGATGAGAGTGCTCTGAAATCGGAGTAGATAGCCAGAGCGAATTTACCAGCTACGGCTATCGAACAGTTGTCGCAGTGACATGAGCATTCTATTGAAATGGTTACTTGCATAGTGGAGTCTTTTGTTTAGACATGTAGCTAGCTAAACAATGAACCATAATCCCAACTCATAACATTACTAACCTGCATGAATCTGCAGGTAGCTAACCAATCAGGTTCAATGTTAGCTAGCTAACATTAGGCTATAACTAGCAATGCAAATGGCTGAGATATAAATAATATAACTATACAGATCATACACGCTAACGTTAGCTAGCTAACAGTACACTAACTTGAAATGAAAACGACTTTGACTAAATTAGAAACGTGTAATATCTGAAAATGTAGCTAGCTAGACTATCTTACCAGTATTCATGTGTGGACGCTTCTCGCTCTCTGTCACGGATGCCATGGTTGCCCTTAGTTTGAAGATGTAATCCAGAGACAGGTGTTTTTATACAACAGCCTTCTGTGTGTTCTCTTTTCGACTCAGTCTGTATATTTGCAATCAAACGCCAGAGTTTTCTCCATCTCCTTAGCTATCATAGTCCAATTCCACTGATTTCAAAACTTGGTTATCCAGAAAGTGGAGTAACATTTATGAAGTTCTATTACGTGATATCTTTCAAGACAGAAGCGTGCTACATTGCAGGCCAACCTCAACTCATCTCTAGGCATGTCCAGCCCACTCATTATCTCAGCCAATCATGGCTAGCGGGAAGAATGCTGTCTTTTTCTGTGGCTAAACCAACTAGGCTCGTAATTTAACAATTTAATTCGTATTTACAGATGGCATACAAGTTTGTTATTAAGGCACATGAAAGTTCATGTTCCAGAACGCATCTACCCAAAAACGCATTTTGATAAATAAGAAGTTTACATTGAAATGGCTCTCCTGTGAAGTAGTAACGACATACACCTAGTTTCCTGAAACCAGTCACATTTGCCTCATGCAGCGTGACATCCCCTTCGCATAGAGTTGATCAGGCTGTTGATTGTGGCCTGTGGAATGTTGTCCCACTCCTCTTCAATGGCTGCGAAAAAAGCATTAAAATGTATGCACTAACTACTGTAAGTAGCTCTGGATAAGAGCGTCTGCTAAATGACTCACTACTGTATGTTGCTCAAATGTAAATGTAACGTCTGTGCGAAGTTGCTGGACAAAACTGCACATTTTAGAGTGGCCTTTTATTGTCCCCAGCACAAGGTGCACCCGTGTAATGATCATGCGGTTTAGTCAGCTTCTTGATATGCCACACCTGTCAGGTGGATGGATTATTTTGGCAAATGAGAAATGCTCACTAGCAGGAATGCAAAAAATGCATGTAGAGCTTTTTGTGCATATGGAACATTTCTGGGATCTTTTATTTCAGCTCATGAAACCAACACTTTACATGTTGAGTTTATATTTTTGTTCAGTGTAGTAGAAAACGAAAGTTAAGCATGGGAGGCATAGAAATAGTACACATAGAACCAATCTACTGCTTCTTAGAATTTCAATCAGAATGACATATCTATAACTGACATATCTATAACTCACATTTCTATGTGAATTTGGTGAAGTTACATATTGCAGCTTTAACAAATCAAGGTGCTAACAGGAAAACGCTTTAATTCATCTAATTCCGTCGGGCGGTAACTTAGTGGTTAAGAGCGTTGTGCCAGTAACCGAAAGGTCGCTGGTTCTAATCCCCGAGCCGACTAGGTGAAAAATCTGTCGATGTGCCCTTTAGCAAGGCACTTAACCCTAATTGCTCCTGTAAGTCGCTCTGGATAAGAGCGTCTGCTAAATGACTAAAATGTAATGTAAATCTAAGGCCTGGGGTGAAGGAAAAAGACAGACATAGTAAAAATAGGTTATAGGCTAGTTAGTTCCAGTTACAAAACGGGGCTTTCTATAAGGGACATGAATAGAGGGAATCCTACTATTAGGTGATGCAAAGAACCAACATGCTGATGACCATAGAAATCCTATCTAATTCCTAATTCTATGCTGATGACCATGTCTATTAAAAGTTAAGATCTAGATACTATGACATCCATTACCTACTTCTATAGAAAAGGAGAAGAGACCAAACCTACATTCAACATATTACATTAATCTAATATGTACTTAAAGTTCCAACACATTGTCAAAACATGAAATTGACCAAAAACTGAAACGGGAAAGGACAAGAGAGGGTGGTATTTAAAGTATGCGGGGCACAGGGAGGAATATCTTTGCGCCCCCAACGCTGTTCCCCTGTACGGCCATTTAGAATCTACTCCAAAATGTTAATTACTTCCAATTGGAAGTCAAACTATACTGATTATTAACTAAAAGTCTAGCCCATTGAGGGTTCACTTCATAGAGTCACTCTCATAAATAATACGACTTTATAGACTATTTAAAAAATATTAAGGTTATGGTTTTTGTTTTCCCCCCCCCAAACGTCTAGTCTTAACTTACATGTCTATCTTACAAACAAATAAAAAACATCAAATAGACTATTACACCGATATATTGACTATGGCATGCTCTAAATTGACTTCTAATGTCAAATACATGACCCAGTTTTCCTCCAAATCACCGCAGGTTGGCTAATAAGGGCCGCAAAGACACAACTTCGGAAGCCAGGAAATAACCCAAGGTCTGTTGCTTGTACTGGACTGCAGAGTTTGTATATTGTTTTAGTTCCTGTTTTAAAATCAGCAAAAAGTGTTTCCTAAATGAACGAGGCAAGTATTTGCTGTTTATATTTGCTGTGGAATAAAGGCCCAGTAAAAACAACAGCTATGGAAGTTTAGCCTATAGGAGTAAGGGGGATTGTGAGTTTAGTTATTTTTAAGTCAAGTCATAAAAATCTGTCATGAATACTAGGATCACTGATTGATAAAGTGAATCATTCAACTTTGGTAAAAGATTGTAGAAAGATAGATACGTTTGACATAGGCTTAGGCTATCAAGTTATTTTCAGATGCGTGTTACACAAACGTTACATTGTTAAATGATAATGTTACAAGTGAACTTGATTAACATTGTAGTTTTAAATGTGACAATGATATTCATGCAAAGACAAGACAGTTGGCTACACACCTAACATAAATGACAGACGAACAAACTTACAAAACATATGGTTCTGGCCTAATTTAAATAAAAACCGTTGAAATAACAAATGAACAAGATTTAAGGCAAATTTACCGTGTATTCCTTTGTTGGGAACATCATTGGCGTTGAAGCCTTTGGAACTGTACGCAGCCCTAACTTCATTGCAGCTTGTCGACTTGGGCTCAGCCTTCGTCGAAACAAACAGCACGGCAAATGTGTAAACCGTAGAGAAGACTAACATTGTCTTCATTGAGTCGGTTAAATAAAAGTTTAAAATATAGGCGCAACGCAAAAACACTGGAAAGACGCTCAGCTGTAGGCTATTACTAGGACAGCGTTTCAACTCGCACGTTGAATTTCCTCATGGAGACTCTAATTTCTTTCAACTTCGCTGGCAACGAAAGTTATAAAAGTTAGCAAGTTGGTTGACTAACTGGATTATTCATTCATAGCCGTGATTGGGCCTCCTTAAACAACTAAGACAAAATAAAAAATTATCGGAAAGTTCACAAAAAAAAAAGCAAAAATAGTATCAGTTTCTTGTCTTCAGCATGTATTTCTAGTTCCAGACTCTCCCATAGAAACACAAAGCAGTCAACAAAACATTTGTTTCAAACTTTTCTAAATAAGCAGCCAAACTTATTTTCACAATGTTCGTCTTTAAAGTTGCATCCACCTCGACTTCAGTTCCGACGAGGAAAAGTAGAGTTGACCCAAAGTTTTTGCAGTCTTCAGCACACAGCGGTTGCTTTACAGACAGGACACTGTGCGTGCTACAGCTCAGATGTTAGGCGCATAGCAACGTCCCAGGGAGAATCTCAATTGCACACTCCTCGCGTCCTCTCTCCTAGCACCATTGGAGAAGAAAGCCAGAGGTCCCGCCCCTCTGACCTTCTCCTCCAATGGATTTTGAGGAGGCGAGTAGAGAGGAAAGAGGACGCGAGGAGTAGACAACTGAGATTTTCCCCCAGTGGATAGCCAGAATTGCGAGTTCCTGAGAAAGACTTGGGAACACAAAACGCCCGGGGTGGAGCATGGACCAGACGTTAAGTAAGCCTTTGCCACTGCGTTCTCCAGCAGCCAAAACGCACATTGATCTGGGTTTAGAAAACCAGGAGTTATTGGCAAAATATCTGTTTTGATTGGTCAAAACACCAATTTGTGGGAAACGATCAGACTTGGTCTGCCTGTGTAAACCCAGCCATATAGACCTACTTGTCGCCATAATATTTTTGTCTCTGTTGAATGTCAAACTTTATTGTGTATTAGTAACAAGAAGTGTTACTCTGCAAAACCTGCACTTATCTTTCCACCAAACCTTTACCACATTTCATCCCAATTACCCTCTGAATTCCACTGTGGACCACTTCTACACTGTAGCCACACTGACTGCATCATTACTTGTAGAATGGCAGATACATACGCTGCCCTGTGTGCGACTCAGACTCACATTCAAACAAATGACAAATCCCCTGTCCTCAAAACCCCTGTCCTCAGATCCCCGTCCTCAAATCCCCTGTCCTCAAAACCCCTGTCCTCAGATCCCCTGTCCTCAGATCCCCTGTCCTCAAAACCCCTGTCCTCAGATCCCCGTCCTCAAATCCCCGTCCTCAGATCCCCGTCCTCAGATCCCCGTCCTCAAAACCCCTGTCCTCAGATCCCCGTCCTCAGATCCCCGTCCTCAAATCTCCTGTCCTCAGATCCCCGTCCTCAAAACCCCTGTCCTCAGATCCCCGTCCTCAAATCTCCTGTCCTCAGATCCCCGTCCTCAAATCTCCTGTCCTCAGATCTCCTGTCCTCAGATCCCCTGTCCTCAAAGGCCTCAGACAGCAACAAACACAGGTAAAGCGACACTGCCGGGGAGAAGGTTGGTTGCTTTCTAAGTATGTCTGCCTGTCTTGAACTGGGTGTGTAGTGGAGTACTAGGCCTGCGTCCCAAATGGCACTCTATTCCCTATGCATTGTACTACTTTACATAAGGAATAGGGTGCCATTTGGGAACCATGGGTGTGTAGTGTGGGGTACTGGGGCTATGGCAGGCGGAGGAGATGCATGGGCAGGCAGGGACATCTCATTCACAGGTTGACAGACAGTCTGCTATGACACCACCACCACTCTCTCTTCTCTTTTCTCCTCTCCAGGCCTGAGGTTCAATCACAGCCAAAGCAGCACTGCTGTCTGTCAGACGCTTCATAATTAAAGGAGACATTAGCCAGCACGCTTAGATCATGCCAGATGAAGGTGTGTGTGTGTGTGTGTGTGTGTGCGCGCGCGTGTGTGTGACCCCTCTACCGATGGCTGAGAAGCCTATTGAGGGGCTTGGTTCAAAGAAAAAGCAGCTGTTTTTAAAAAGTTCTTCCCTCTCTTTATTCATGTTCATCTGCCTCTGATCTTACTCATGCAAAATCCCTAACATATATCTCATAGTTAACCAGAATCCCTAACAGATATCTCTGTAGCTCAATGTGGTCCTCTGTAGCTCAATTGGTAGAGCATGGCGCTTGTAACGCCAGGGTAGTGGGTTCGATCCCTGGGACCACCCATATGTAAAAATGTATGCACACATGACTGTAAGTCGCTTTGGATAAAAGCGTCTGCTAAATGGCATATTATTATTATTATTATTTTTATAGTTAACCAGAATCCCTAACAGATATCTTATAGTTAACCAGAATCCCTAACAGATATCTCATAGTTAACCAGAATCCCTAACAGATATCTCATAGTTAACCAGAATCCCTAACAGATATCTCATAGTTAACCAGAATCCCTAACAGATATCTCATAGTTAACCAGAATCCCTAATAGATATCTCACAGTTAACCAGAATCCCTAACAGATATCTCATAGTTAACCAGAATCCCTAACAGATATCTCATAATTAACCAGAATCCCTAACAGATATCTCATAGTTAACCAGAATCCCTAACAGATATCTCATAGTTAACCAGAATCCCTAACAGATATCTTATAGTTAACCAGAATCCCTAACAGATATCTTATAGTTAACCAGAGGCCATTTTGGTCATTATCTGTTAGTCAAGTGAGTTTCCGAACACAACAGGGCATCTCATCCAGTCAAAACAACCCAGTATCTTAAACCCCCAGCAATAGGGATCCTATGCTCCTAACAATATCCCCCTGTTCCCCCAACAATATACCCCTGTTCCCCAACAATATACCCCTGTTCCCCAACAATATCCCCCTGTTCCCTAACAATATACCCCTGTTCCCCCAACAATATACCCCTGTTCCCCAACAATATCCCCCTGTTCCCTAACAATATACCCCTGTTCCCCCAACAATATACCCCTGTTCTCCAACAATATACTCCTGTTCCCCAACAATATACCCCTGTTCCCCAACAATATACCCCTGTTCCCCAACAATATACCCCTGTTCCCCAACAATATACCCCTGTTCTCCAACAATATACCCCTGTTCCCCAACAATATACCCCTGTTCCCCAAGAATATACCCCTGCTTCCCAACAATATACCCCTGTTCCCCAACAATATACCCGTTCCCTAACAATATACCCATGTTCCCCAAGAATATACCCCTGTTCGTGTGCGTGCATTGGGTTTGGGGGGGTAGCACTCAGCAAAATGACATTCCTCCTTTTGTATGTCCACATTCCAGAGTCTGCTCCATTCATTCCGTGTGACTGCGGCTGCTGGGGAAGCCAGGGGTTGACGAAGAGCAGGTGTGCGTCCCAAATGACACCCTATCCCCTATATAGTGGATCAAATTTGATTTGATTTGATAGTGCATGGGGGCTCTGGTCAAAAGTAATGCACTATATAGGGTGCCATTTGGGACGGGAGGATGCTGGGCCGAGTGCATGGGAGACCGGGGGGCGGTTGCTCCTCTCAATGGGATAACAAAAGGTAAGAAAATGGTCCAGTGCCATGGTGATTAAATGTGAATAAGCATTGAGAGAGGTTTCCAGCTTCTCTTTATCTGATGAATTTCAACATCTAGCTGCCCGGTTGAATTGGAGAGGATAGGAGAAGACAGTCTGTGTGTACAGTATGTTTAATGTGAACAGTATAAATGCAAAAGCATGAATTGAAAATACGTTACTAGAATTTTTATAATCCACTGCTTGGTTTCCTCTCAAGCACATGAAGGTGCTTTAAAGTCCAATATCTGATACCACAATGGAAAACATTCTGGCCATGCATTTGTGTGCATAAGTAATAATGAGCACATTCATATTCATACAGGAAGACGGAGTCAGTCACTAAAGCAGAAAATCTAACTATTCCCGATTGTAGGGAGCTACTCCCACTGTTCCCGCTGACTAACATCAAATTGACCTTTCACTCTGACAATGTGGGCCGTTTCTACGTTGCCCCAATATTACCTTAAGAAAACATCCAGGCTCTGCATTTCAATGGGGCTGTTTGCCTCCCATTAGCATTAGGAGTATAGCCCAGCAGGCTGGGTCAGCTGCCTGGCTGCTCTCCCTCTCCCTCCCTGGGTCAGCTGCCTGGCTGCTCTCCCTCTCCCTCCCTGGGTCAGCTGCCTGGCTGCTCTCCCTCTCCCTCCCTGGGTCAGCTGCCTGGCTGCTCTCCCTCTCCCTCCCTGGGTCAGCTGCCTGGCTGCTCTCCCTCTCCCTCCCTGGGTCAGCTGCATGGCTGCTCTCCCTCTCCCTCCCTGGGTCAGCTGCCTGGCTGCTCTCCCTCTCCCTCCCTGGGTCAGCTGCCTGGCTGCTCTCCCTCTCCCTCCCTGGGTCAGCTGCATGGCTGCTCTCCCTCTCCCTCCCTGGGTCAGCTGCATGGCTGCTCTCCCTACCCTCCCTGGGTCAGCTGCCTGGCTGCTCTCCCTCTCCCTCCCTGGGTCAGCTGCATGGCTGCTCTCCCTCTCCCTCCCTGGGTCAGCTGCATGGCTGCTCTCCCTCTCCCTCCCTGGGTCAGCTGCATGGCTGCTCTCCCTACCCTCCCTGGGTCAGCTGCCTGGCTGCTTTCCCTCTCCCTCCCTGGGTCAGCTGCGGGCGTGTCGTGTGTGTGCAGCTTTGGTGATGGCCCTGTTAACAGAGGCTCAAGAAGAGACAATAAAATGTATACTTGATTCACATGGAGCCTGAATACAAACACAACCTTAATGAATCTCATTGACTAATTGTATGTGTGAGTCATGGCAGAGTGATTGTTTGTCACCTGGTCAGGTATAAGGGATAATTTGTCCTGGGGGGTTAATGACATTAGAGATAGAGGGGCTCAGGCTTAAACTACTCCAGTCTGCTTTTCAGCTCATTTATCACTTGATTTACTTAACAAAAGGCACATCTCAATAGGTGGTCCAGGTATCCTCATGACATGGCACAAGTGGTGGGGGGGGGGGGGATTCCTATTTTGTTCTCTATTGCCCCACTATTGTTCCTCGAGCAAGGGGGGAGGCCGAAGACATCACTAATCCCAATCAGACCAACTCAAAAATTGCTGGAGGACATCCTAAATGGCACCCCATCCCCTACATAGTGCACCTTTGACGAGAGCCCATAGCGCACTATATACGGAATAGGGTGCCATTTGGCACATAATCTGAAGAGGTGCTGTGGACCACTGTGATGCGTGATTTGAAGGAGTCAGGCACAGGAGGGTAAATCACAGTATACCAAGTTTATTCCGTAATCCAGCGTAACCAGTCCAGTGCGGAAAACAGGCGCACTGGAACAAACATGCACACGGGGAAAATACCCCGGGAATTCAAAATACTGAGCTCCACCGAGCTACTAATCCTCACAATGAACAATCACCCACAAGGACAAGGGGGCAGAGGGAACACTTAAACACGTACTAATGAGGGTAATATGAACCAGGTGTGTGTAATTGACAAGACAAGACAAATGGAATGATGAGATATGGAGCGGCAGTGGCTAGAAGGCCGGTGACGACAAACGCCGAAGCCTGGCCGAACAAGGAGGGGAGGCAGCTTCGGAGGAAGTCGTGACAGTACCCCCCCCCCTTGACGCGCAGCTCCACTAGCGCGCCGACCCCGGCCTCGGGGACGGCCAGGAGGACGCGGAGCAGGGCGAGCCGGATGGCGACGGTAGAAATCCCGCAACAGGGAGGGATCGAGGATATCCCTCACCGGGACCCAGCACCGTTCCTCCGGACCGTACCCCTCCCACTCCACAAGGTACTGAAGGCCCCCCACCCGACGCCTCGAATCCAAGATGGAACGGCCGGAGTACGCCGGGGCCCCCTCGATGTCCAGAGGAGGCGGAGGGACCTCCCACACCTCAGACTCCTGGAGCGGACCAGCCACCACCGGCCTGAGGAGAGACACATGAAACGAGGGGTTAATACGGTAATCATGGGGGAGTAATAACCTATAGGTAACCTCGTTGATTCTCCTCAGGACTTTGAACGGCTAACCAATGGATATCTAGTACCACAGGGAAAGCAGGAGACTCAATGATAAAAAACGTGACTTGCTTGCAATGAGTCTCGTGGGTAACCATGGTGATTGGTGCGGTAACTACCCTAACAAACCCGGACCCTAATGGTCGACTGTCAAGTGCTCTGATGGGGAGTGGAATGGATAGGGGAACCAATGAAATGCCTGTGTGAGAATGCCCTGTCCATAAAGTTCCCAGCTGCGCCTGAATCGACTAGCGCCTTACACTGGGGAACTACAATGTGATCAGGAAAGTGGATGGGTAGGGTACAGTGCGCAGCAGAGGGCTCTGAACAAGTGTGGGTGTTCGATACCTGGGGTGATGCGAGAGTGCCCTGCCTGCCGCCTCCAGACCCAAAGGAACGCTGACGACATTGTGCGGTGTAATGTCCCTTTGTTCCACCAGAGTGACACTGGCGCTGTCGTCCTCCGCTCTCTCGGATCGCGACTCCACCCAGCTCCATCAGCTCGTGATCCGAGTCGGCTGGGTTGGAACGGGTAGACCCCCTCCAGGACGTCCTCTGGCTGCCAGCAGGTTGTCCAAACGGATGGCCATGTCCACCAGTTGCGTGAAGGACAACATGGTGTCCCGGCAGGCTAGCTCCCTTCGGACTTCCTCTCACAGATGGCACCGGAAGTGGTCGATAAGGGCCCGCTCGTTACACCCGGACCCAGCTGCTAGAGTCCGAAACTCCAAGGCGAAGTCCAGCGCAGTCCTCGTCCCCTGCCTCAGGTGGACCAGCCGCTCGCCCGCCTCTCGACCTTTGGGCGGGTGATCGAAGACAGCCCGAAAGAGGTGAGCGAACTCCCCGTAGTTGTCCAACACGGCTCCTCCCTCATTCCAAACCGCATTGATCCACTCCAGGGCTTTCCCCGAGAGGCAGGAGATGAGGGCGGACACCTTCTCCCGCTCCAATGGGGCCGGGCTGATGCTGGAGAAGTAGAGCTCCAGTTGGAGGAGGAATCCCTGGCAGAGAGCAGCTGTCCCGTCAAACTCCCGTGGTCGGGATATATGGATCCCTCTGGGTGCTGGGGTGTGGGTGGCTGGATCCAGTTGCCCAGCTGGTCTCGACAGATTGGGTCCTATCCTCTCCAGGCGTTGGACGATCTGGAGAACCAGATCTATCGCTTCTCCCAAGCTGGCTAGCATTGTTGAATGCTCCTGGACCCATGCCACGACTCCAGGCATGCGCTCCTCTCCCGCTGACTCCATAGTTTGGGTGGGTGATTCTGTGATGCGTGATTTGAAGGAGTCAGGCGCAGGTAAATCACAGTATACCGAGTTTATTCCGTAATCCAGCGTAACCAGTCCAGTGCGCAAAACAGGCACACTGGAACAAACATGCACACTGGGAAAACATGCACACTCCTCCTGAGTGGCGCAGTGGTCTAAGGCACTGCATCGCAGTGCTAACTGTGCCACTAGAGATCCTGGTTCGAATCCAGGCTCTGTCGCAGCCGGCCGCGACCGGGACACTCATAGGCGGCGCACAATTGGCCCAGCGTCGTCCAGGGTAGGGGAGGGAATGGCCGGCAGGGATGTAGCTCAGTTGATAGAGCATGGCGTTTGCAACGCCAGGGTTGTGGGTTCAATTCCCACGGGGGGCCAGTATAAAAAAAATATGTATTCACTAACTGTAAGTCGCTCTGGATAAGAGCGTCTGCTAAATGACTAAAATGTAAATGTAAATGAAAATACCCCGGGAATACAAAATACTGAGCTCCACCAAGCTACTAATCCTCACAATGAACAATCACCCACAAGGACAAGGGGGCAGAGGGAACACTTAAACACGTACTAATGAGGGGACTATGAACCAGGTGTGTGTAATTGACAAGACAAGACAAATGGAATGATGAGATATGGAGCGGCAGTGGCTAGAAGGCCGGTGACGACGAACGCCGAAGCCTGGCCGAACAAGGAGGGGAGGCAGCTTCGGAGGAAGTCGTGACAGTACCCCCCCTTGACGCACACCAAACAATGGACGTGAACAGGTTAAATAGGAAGAGAAACTAACATAATAGGGAACAGGTGTGCAACAACAGACAACAATCAAATGAACATAGAAACATATAACATAGAGCAGCAGCAGCTAGTACTCCGGTGACGACGAACGCCGAAGCCTGCCCGAGCCAGAAGGAAGGCCTCGGGGACAGCCAGGAGGACGCGGCGCGGGATGATGGAATTCTCTCAACAAGGAGGGATCGAGGATATCCCTCCTAGGAACCCAGCACCGCTCCTCCGGACCGTACCCCTCCCGCTCCACGAGATACTGCAGGCCCCCCATCCGACGCCTCGAATCCAGGATGGAACGGACCAAGTACGCCGGTGCCCCCTCGATGTCCAGTGGGGGCGGAGGAACCTCCCGTATCTCAGACTCCTGGAGTGGACCAGCTACCACCAGCCTGAGGAGAGAAACATGGAACGAGGGGTTAATACGATAATTAATAGGAAGCTGTAACCTATAACATACCTCGTTCAATCTCCTCAGGACTTTAAATGGGCCCACAAACCGCCTACCCACCTTCCGGCAGGGCAGGCGAAGGGGCAGGTTTCGGGTCGAGAGCCAGACCCGGTCCCCCGGTGCATACACCGGGGCTTCACTGCGGTAGCGGTCGGCGCTCGCCTTCTGACGCCTGATGGCCCGCTGCAGGCGTTCATGTGTAGCGTCCCAGGTCTCCTGCGAGCGCCGAACCCACTCGTCCACCGCAGGTACCTCGATCTGGCTCTGATGCCACGGTGCCAGGGCCGGCTGATAACCTAACACACACTGGAAAGGAGTGAGGTCAGTTGAGGAGTGGCGGTTGGAGTTTATAGCCATCTCTGCCCAGGGTAGGAAAACCGACCACTCCCCTCGCCGGTCCTGGCAATACGACCTCAGAAACCTACCCACCTCCTGGTTAATTCTCTCCACCTGCCCGTTACTCTCGGGGTGAAAACCTGAGGTAAGGCTAACCGAGATCCCCAACCGTTCCATGAACGCCCTCCAAACCCTTGAGGTGAACTGGGAACCCCGATCAGACACTGTATCCTCAAGCACCCCGTAGTGCCGGAAGACGTGTGTAAAAAGGGCCTCGGCAGTTTGTAGGGCCGTAGGGAGTCCGGGTAGAGGAAGGAGGCGACAGGACTTAGAAAACCGATCCACAACGACCAGGATGGTTGTGTTCCCTCTAGAGGGAGGAAGATCAGTCATAAAATCCACCGATAGGTGAGACCCCGGTCGTTGTGGAACGGGTAGGGGTTGTAATTTCCCTCTGGGCAGGTGTCTAGGAGCCTTACACTGGGCGCACACCGAGCAGGAGGAAACATAAACCATCACGTCCTTGGCTAAGGTGGGCCACCAGTACTTCCCACTAAGACAGGTCACTGTCCGACCGATGCCAGGGTGACCAGAGGAGTGTGACGTGTGAGCCCAATAGATCAAACGATCGCGGACCTCCAGCGGTACGTACTTACGACTCTCTGGACACTGGGGAGGAGAGGGTTCGCTACGTAACGCCCGCGTCAACCTCCCACACCACCGGTGCCACCAGACACGACGCCGGAAGTATGGGAGTGGGCTCCACGGAACTCTCCTCTGTGTCATACAGTCGGGACAGAGCATCTGCCTTAGCATTCTGGGAGCCCGGCCTGTAAGAAAGGGTGAAAACAAAACGGGTTAGAAACATGGACCACCTTGCCTGGCGAGGGTTTAACCTCTTCGCCGCTCGGATGTACTCCAGATTGCAGTGGTCAGTCAAAATGAGAAAAGGGTGTTTAGCCCCCTCAAGCCAACGTCTCCACGCTTTCAGGGCTTTGACCACCGCCAACAACTCCCGGTCCCCCACATCATAGTTGCGCTCCACCGGGCTGAGCTTCTTCGAAAAGAAAGCACAGAGGCGGAGCTTGGGTGGCATGCCCGAGCGCTGAGAAAGTACAGCGCCTATCCCAGCCTCGGATGCGTCTACCTCAACCGTGAAGGCCAAGGAGGGATCCGGATGAGCCAGCACTGGAGCTGAGGTAAACAGGTCCTTCAGGCGACTAAAAGCCCTGTCCGCCTCAGCTGACCACCGCAGACGCACCGGTCCCCCCTTCAGCAACGAGGTAATGGGAGCCGCTACCTGACCAAAGCCCCGGATAAACCTCCGGTAGTAGTTGGCAAACCCCAAGAAACGCTGCACCTCCTTTACCGTGGTTGGAGTCGCCCAATTACGCACGGCCGAAATGCGGTCACTCTCCATCCTCACCCCAGACGCGGACATGTGGTACCCTAGGAAGGAGATGGGCTCCTGAAAGAACAGGCATTTCTCTGCCTTAGCATACAGGTCATGCTCCAACAGACTTCCAAGCACTTTACGCACCAGGGACACATGCTCGGCCCTTGTAGTGGAGTATATAAGTATGTCATCAATATACACCACTACCCCTTGTCCGTGCCGGTCCCTGAAAATCTCATCCACAAATTATTGGAAGACTGATGGAGCATTTATTAACCCGTATGGCATGACAAGATACTCATAATGTCCAGAGGTGGTACTAAATGCCGTCTTCCACTCATCTCCCTCTCGGATACGCACTAGGTTGTACGCGCTCCTGAGATCCAATTTTGTGAAGAAGCGTGCCCCGTGCAATGATTCCGTCATACTAGCTATCAGGGGTAATGGATAGCTGTACTTGATGGTAATCTGATTTAAGCCACGGTAATCAATGCACGGGCGTAAACCACCATCCTTCTTCTTCACAAAAAAGAAACTTGAGGTGACAGGTGAAGTGTCCCTAAACTACGAGCATACTGCCGATCAATAAAATTCCCAGCCGCGCCTGAATCTACTAGCGCCTTATGCTGGGAATGGGGGGGGGGGGAAACTTCTGGAAAAACAATATCTACACACAAGTTAGCAACAGGAGGCTCTGGGTGAGTCGGGTGCCTACTCACCTGAGACGGTCGACCAGTGCCCTGCCTGCTGCCTCGACCTCCTGAGGACCCTCCCCAGCACCAACCAGCAGTGTGTCCTCTGCAGCCACAGTTGGTGCAGGGGACGGTCCCTCTCCCCGTCTCCCTAACCGCAGCACCTCAGAGCTCCATGGGGGTAGACTCGGAGGTGCTGGGAGATGGAATGGACGGCCCCCGATCAGAACGTCCGCGGGCTGCCAACAGGTTATCCAACCTGATGGACATGTCCACCAGTTGGTCCAGGGTGAGATCGGTGTCCCTGCAGGCCAGCTCCCGACGGATGTCCTCCCTTAAGCTGCAGCGATAATGGTCGATCAGGGCCCTCTCATTCCATCCCGCGCTGGCTGCTAAAGTTCTGAATTCCAGCGCAAACTCCTGCGCGCTCCTCATCTCCTGTCGTAGGTGGAACAGACGTTCACCCGCCGCTCTCCCCTCTGGTGGATGATCGAATACCCCCCGGAAGCGGCGTGTGAAGTCCTCGTAGCGGACAGTACTTCTGCGTCTATTCCTCCCCACTCGGCGTTGGCCCATTCCAGCGCCTTCCCCGATAGACAGGAGATGAGGGCAGACACGCTCTCGAATCCCGAGGGCGCCAGGTGAATGGTGGCCAGGTAAAGCTCCACCTGGAGGAGAAATCCCTGGCACCCGGCAGGTGTTCCGTCATATGCCCTCGGGAGCGAGAGCCGAATCCCACTGGACCCAGATGGCGAAGCGGTGACCAGTGTTGTAGGTGGGTGATTGGTTGGAGATGGTGACGGGATACCACCTCTCTCCCATCATTCCATTGTCTGGAATACTCGTTCCATGGTGACCCCATAGTGGTGCGTGTTTTTGTCACGAATGTCGGTAGAATGCGGTAGGCCAGAGTCAAGCGCAGGACACAGAATGAGATGAAGAACCACTTTACTGAGTAGTAAAGAAATACAAGCAAAACCCTCCAAAACAACAAAGGAGGAGCAAAACCCACTCACAAAATGACACTCGTACAATCAAATAAACACACACACCAAACAGTGGACGTGAACAGGTTAAATAGGAAGAGAAACTAACATAATAGGGAACAGGTGTGCAACAACAGGCAACAATCAAATGAACATAGAAACATATAACATAGAGCGGCAGCAGCTAGTACTCCGGTGACGACGAACGCCGAAGCCTACCCGAGCCAGAAGGAAGGGCAGTCTCGGCAGAATCCGTGACAAGCAGTGAGGATCAAGTGACTGTCTGGCAAGTTATTCTGGGTAGGTACACTCTAAAAAGTAAAGGATCCTGGAGGATTCTTTAGGGGTTCTTCAAATTGAAACTATGGGGGAACCCCTATAAGTTCTTTGAATAACCCTTTAAAAGGGTTCTTCAAAGAACCCCTTTGAATGGATCCTCAAATAACCTTTTGAATAACCTTTTGGGGTAAATTTTTTATCCCCCCCTATTATTATTATTATTAATAATAATAATACCCATGACAATAACACAATATTTTAGCTGTCAGTTTTTATAATGATTTTAGTGGCAAAGCAGAATATAAAAATCAAAATATGAGGTAAACTCCCAGCAGAGCCCCAAGTCAAATGGGTATATCCTCTGGTGTATTGATGTTAATGTGTTGATGTTCTCCGTATCCATAGCCATAATGATTTTGCAGTGCATGGTGATCGAACAGGTTTCCTGTTATTTTCATCAGAGGTGTAGGGAGGGTGAAGTCTGTGAATCCAAAAAATAGTAATTATACAGATGTTTAACAAAACATGCACACAACAGTATTCATACCTTGGTTTTTGTGGTAAATGTGAATGGAAAAAACAAAATCAATTTAGATCATACAACGGACAAACCTTACCTTCAACTGAGGAGATCTTTAAAAATGTAGTTATGTGCCTGCACCTGATGTCCTTTCAAATCCAAATGTTTCAGTTGGGCAGTTAGGTTCCTGCAAGAACCCCCACCAACTAAGGAGGTTCCTCGATGAACCACACCTCCTATGGGGTTCTTGGAAGAACCTTTTGGGGGCAACTTTCAGTGCCAAGAACCCTAAGGTTCTTCAAAGAACTTTAAGGACTTTAGAAGAACCCTTGTTGAACCCCTAATTTTTAGAGTGTACAGCATACAATGATATCCTAGATTATTCTGTTCTTCCAACTTTGTGGAAACAGTTTGGGGAAGGCCCTTTCCTGTTTCAGCATTACAATGCCCTCGTGCACAAAGCGAGGGCCATACAGAAATGGTTTGTTGAGATCGGTGTGGAAGAACTTGAATGCACAGAGCCCTGACCTCAACCCCATCGAACACCTTTGGGATGAATTGGATCGCCGACTGCGAGCCAGGCCTAATTGCCAGGCCTCACTAATGGTTGTGGCTGAATGGAAGCAAGTCCCCGCAGTAACGTTCCAACATCTAGTGGAAAGCCTTCCCAGAGACTGTTACAGCAGCAAAGGGGGGACCACTCCATATTAATGGCCATGATTTTGGAATGAGATGTTCGACGAGCAGGTGTCCACATACCTTTGGTCATGTAGTGCATCAATAAGAAACGCAATACACATTAACGCACAGTCCCTCTACTTAATGTAGCTGGCCATTTTTATTACTTTGCTCAAATAGCCATTTTGTTTTTAAATAATAATGTAGACACATATATTTGTAAGCCCTGGTTTTGAACCAGCCTTGTATTACTGTACATACAACTAATATATACCTTCCAAAACAAAACTGTACATTGTCTCTACATGAATTCCTCCTTGCTCTTTCCCCATGCTAGATGATGCTGGGAATGTACAGCTTGTTTGCATCCCAAATGGCACCCTATTCCCTATGTAGTGCACTACTTTTGACCAGGCCCATAGGGCTCTGGTTGAAAGCAGTGCACTACAGATGTAGGATCTTAATTTGAGCCAGTTTGCAACAGGAAATGTGAATTATTCTGTGGATTATAATTACTGGACATTTTTGTAGGGGTTGATATATTTTTCGTTAGGGCAAATCAAGTTTGAAATTTCAAAGTGGAAATCACAAACTTTAGAAGCCTGCTTAAAACTAAAATACACTACAAGTTTGTATTTTCAGCAACAATAGAGTGATCAAATTAAGATCCTACATCTGTATATAGGGAATAGGGTGCCATTTGGGACATAACCCAGAAGAGAGAAGAGAATGCTCCTCCTATCAGGAGGTATTCTTGACCAGTTGATGGCAGGGTTGTTCATTCATCTTCATTCAAAACTATCAACATTGCAATTAAACATATTTCTTGAACATGGCATCAAAAATACAGACAAGAAAAACAACATTCTGTACAGTTTTCAGGCAAGGATAGGATAATACAGATGTAGGATCTTAATTTGAGCCAGTTTTATAGAGCAGGAAATTAATCCTACAGCAACAGGAAATGTGAATTATTATGTGGATTATAATTAATGGATGTTTTTTTGTAACTGTTGATACATTTTTCGTTAGGGCAAATCAAGTCTGACGGTTTAAAGTGGAAATTACAAACTTTAGAAGCCTGCTTAAAACTCAAATACACTACAAGTTTGCATTTTCAGCAACAATAGAGTGATCAAATTAAGATCCTACATCTGTATATAGGGAATAGGGTGCCATTTGGGACACAGCCCAGAAGAGAGAAGAGAATGCTCCTCCTATCAGGAGGTATTCTTGACCAGTTGATGGCAGGGTTGTTCATTCATCTTCATTCAAAACTATCAACATTGCAATTAAACATATTTCTTGAACATGGCATCAAAAATACAGACAAAAACAACAACATTCTGTACAGTTTTCAGGCAAGGATAGCAGAATACAGATGTAGGATCTTAATTTGAGACAGTTTTCTACAGCATGAAAATAATCCTGCAGCAAAAGGAAATTAACGTTTTTTGTAGGGGTTGACACATTTTGTGTTAGGACAAATCAAGTCTGACATTTTAAAGTGGAAATTGAAAACTTTAGAAGCCTTTTTAGACCTTGAATACACTACAAGTTTTCCTTTCTGCTGTGCAGGAAAATCTCAGCAACAAAAGAGTGATCAAATTAAGATCCTACATCTGTAAGGGCTCCCATGAGTTACTAGCTTTACTGATCAGCAGTTCAAGCAGACAGAAAACACTTGTTATTTTTCTTCAACTACAGTTAAGACCTCAATTAACCCCCTGTGGGGTGAACTATCCCTTTAATTGTTGGGTAAGGTTGCTACTGAAAAAGCACTACAAGGTGTTTCCAGACAGTGAGAGAAGTGAACACTGATGGTTGAAAGGAGACAAACACTTGAGCCAGGCGAATCAATTTGATCCAATACAATGCTTCCTGGATACAGTTGCCATGGTGGTGCGTCAACGGAGACAAGAGGGGGACAAGTGACTTGGAGGGGTTGACACTCTGAACAAACCTTTAATCTAACAGGCATAATTTTGCCTTCATCAGGTCACAATCAAGAAGAGAGGGAGAGGGGGAGATAGACAGAATGAGGGAGAGACAGGAAGAGAGACAGGAAGAGAGACAGGAAGAGAGACAGGAAGAGACAAATAAAATAAACCACCTGCTCTGACAAATAGCATGTTAAAAGCACATTTTGAAATGCGTCCCAGTTGGGTGTCACCTTGGCCTGTGGGGCCTGTGAGTTCACAACAACCCCTTAACCCCTTAATGTCCTCTAATCCCAACACAGCCCAGGGATACTTTTACTGCCAACGGAGGAAGTGGGCGTCAGAGCTAACTAACTGCTTTCAATGGCTTCTCCCTGCAGGGCGACACAATGCAGTGAGAGTGAGAGAAACACCATTGTAAATACAACCCATATTTATGTTTATTTATTTTCCCTTTTGTACTTTAACTATTTGCACATCATTATAACACTGTATATAGACATAATATGACATTTGAAATGTCTTTATTCTTTTGGAACTTTTGTGAGTGTAATGTTTTTTGTAAAATGTTTTATTGTTTATTTCACTTTTGTCTATTATCTATTTCACTTGCTTTGGCAATGTAAACATATGTTTCCCATGCAATAAAGCCCTTAAATTGAATTGAATTGAATTGAAAGAGGAGAGAGACATAGTCTGAGTCCCAAATGGCACCCCAGAGACACAGTACAATGCAGTGACAAGGAGAGGAGAGAAGATAGAGAGATAGAGGAGAGAGATAGATAGTTGAAGAGAGAGGAGAGAGGACAGAGGAGAGAGGAGAGAGGAGAGAGATAGATGGGTGAAGAGAGAGGAGAGAGGACAGAGGACAGAGGACAGATGAGAGAGGAGAGAGGAGAGAGATAGATGGGTGAAGAGAGAGGAGAGAGATAAATGGGTGAAAAGAGAGGAGCGAGGAGAGAGGAGGGAGGAGAGAGGAGAGAGGAGAGAGGAGAGTGGAGAGAGGAGAGAGATAGATGGGTGAAGAGAGAGGAAAGAGGAGAGTGGAGAGAGAGATAGATGGGTGAAGAGAGAGGAGAGAGATAAAGGATTGGAGAGAGAGGAGAGAGGACAGGAAAATAGAGGGGTGGAGAGAGAGGCGAGAGGAGAGAGGAGCGAGAGATAAAGGGGTGAAGAGAGAGGCGAGAGGAGAGAGGGGTGAAGAGAGAGGTGAGAGGAGAGAGGAGCGAGAGATAAAGGGGTGAAGAGAGAGGAGAGAGGGGTGAAGAGAGAGGAGAGAGATAGAGGAGAGAGGAGAGAGAAATAGATGGGTGAAGAGAGAAGAGAGAGGCGTGAAGAGAGAGGAGAGAGATAGAGGAGAGAGAGGAGAGAGGAGAGAGGAGAGAGAGGAGAGAGGAGAACGAGGAGAGAGGACAGAGAGAGAGAAGAGAGAGAAAGGAGTTTGAAGAGAGAAGGGAGAAGAGATAGATAGAAGTGTGAAGAGAGAGGAGAAAGCTAGAAGGGTGAAGAGAGAGGAGAGAGGAGAGAGATAGAAGGGTGAAGAGAGAGGAGAGAGAGAGGAGAGAGCTAGAAGGGTGAGAGAGAGGAGAGAGGAGAGAGATAGAGGGGTGAAGAGAGGAGAGAGGAGAGAGATAGTAGGGTGAAGAGAGAGGAGATAGATAGAAGGGCGAAGAGAGGGGAGAGGAGAGAGATAGAAGGGCGAAGAGAGAGGAGAGAGGAGATATATAGAAGGGTGAAGAGAGAGGAGAGAGATAGAGGAGTGAAGAGAGAGGGAAGAGGAGAGAGATAGAAGGGTGAAGAGAGAGGAGAGAGATAGAGTGGTGAAGCGAGAGGAGAGAGGAGATTGGAGAGAGATAGATGGGTGAAGAGAGAGCCGAGAGGAGAGAGGAGAGAGAAATAGATGGGTGAAGAGAGAGGAGAGAGGGGTGAAGAGAGAGGAGAGAGAGAGGAGAGAGATAGAGGAGAGAGAGGAGAGGAGAGAGGAGAGAGGAGAGAGGAGAGAGAGGAGAAAGAAGAGAGAGGACAGAGAGAGAAGAGAGAGATAGGAGTGTGAAGAGATAAGGGAGAGGATATTTATAGAAGTGTGAAGAGATAGGAGAGAGAGGAGATATATAGAAGTGTGAAGAGAGAGGAGAGAGAGGAGAGAGCTAGAAGGGTGAAGAGAGAGGAGAGAGGAGAGAGATAGAAGGGTGAAGAGAGAGGAGAGAGGAGAGATAGAAGTGTGAAGAGAGGAGAGAGGAGAGAGATTGAAGGGTGACGAGAGAGGAAAGAGGAGAGAGAGGAGAGAGCTAGAAGGGTGAAGAGAGAGGAGAGAGGAGAATGAAGTGAGAGGACAGAGAGAGAAGAGAGAGATAGGAATGTGAAGAGAGAAGGGAGAGGAGATAGATAGATAGAAGTGTGAAGAGAGAGGAGAGAGGAGAGATAGAAGGGTGAAGACAGAGGAGAGATATTGAAGGGCGAAGAGAGGGGAGAGAGATAGAAGGGCGAAGAGAGAGAAGAGAAGAGATGGAAAGAAGGGTGAAGAGAGAGGAGAGAGGAGATAGATAGAAGGGTGAAGAGAGGAGAGAGGAGATATATAGAAGGGTGAAGAGAGAGGAGAGAGATAGAGGAGTGAAGAGAGAGGGAAGAGGAGAGAGATAGAAGGGTGAAGAGAGAGGAGAGAGATAGAGTGGTGAAGCGAGAGGAGAGAGGAGAGAGGGGTGAAGAGAGAGCCGAGAGGAGAGAGGAGAGAGGAGAGAGGGGTGAAGAGAGAGGAGAGAGATAGAGGAGAGAGAGGAGAGAAGAGAGGAGAGAGGAGAGAGAGGAGAGAGGAGAAAGAAGAGAGAGGACAGAGAGAGAAGAGAGAGATAGGAGTGTGAAGAGATAAGGGAGAGGAGATATATAGAAGTGTGAAGAGAGAGGAGAGAGAGGAGAGAGCTAGAAGGGTGAAGAGAGAGGAGAGAGGAGAGATAGAAGTGTGAAGAGAGGAGAGAGGAGAGAGATAGAAGGGTGAAGAGAGAGGAGATAGATTGAAGGGTGAAGAGAGAGGAGATAGATTGAAGGGTGAAGAGAGAGGAGAGAGAGGAAAGAGGAGAGAGAGGAGAGAGCTAGAAGGGTGAAGAGAGAGGAGAGAGGAGAGAGGAGAATGAAGTGAGAGGACAGAGAGAGAAGAGAGAGATAGGAGTGTGAAGAGAGAAGGAGAGGAGATAGATAGATAGAAGTGTGAAGAGAGAGGAGAGAGGAGAGATAGAAGGGTGAAGACAGAGGAGAGATATTGAAGGGCGAAGAGAGGGGAGAGAGATAGAAGGGCGAAGAGAGAGAAGAGAAGAGATGGAAAGAAGGGTGAAGAGAGAGGAGAGAGGAGATAGATAGAAGGGTGAAGAGAGAGGAGAGAGATAGAGTGGTGAAGAGAGAGGAGAGAGGAGAGAGATAGATGGGTGAAGAGAGAGGAGAGAGGAGAGAGATAGAAGGGTGAAGAGAGAGGAGAGAGGAGAGAGATAGAAGGGTGAAGAGAGAGGAGAAAGATAGAAGGGTGAAGAGAGGAGAGAGGAGAGAGGAGAGAGATACAGTTGAAGTCGGAAGTTTACGTACACTTAGGTTGGAGTCATTAAAACTTGTTTTTCAACCACTCCACAAATGTCTTGTTAACAAACTATAGTTTTGGCAAGTCGGTTAGGACATCTACTTTGTACATGACACAAGTAATTTTTCCAACAATTGTTTACAGACAGATTATTTCACTTATAATTCCCTGTATCACAATTCCAGTGGGTCAGATGTTTACATACACTAAGTTAACTGTGCCTTTAAACAGCTTGTAAAATTCCAGAAAATGATGTCATGGCTTTAGAAGCTTCTGAGAGGCTAATTGACATCATTTGAGTCAATTGGAGGTGTACCTGTGGATGTATTTCAAGGCCTACCTTCAAACTCAGTGCCTCTTTGCTTGACATCATGGGAAAATCAAAAGAAATCAGCCAAGACCTCAGAAAAAAATTGTAGACCTCCACAAGTCTGGTTCATCCTTGGGAGCAATTTCCAAACGCCTGAAGGTACCACGTTCATCTGTACAAACAATAGTACGCAAGTATAAACACCATGGGACCACGCAGCCGTCATACCACTCAGGAAGGAGATGCGTTCTGTCTCCTAGAGATGAACGTACTTTGGTGAAAAAAGTGCAAATCTATCCCAGAACAACAGCAAAGGACCTTGTGAAGATGCTGAAGGAAACAGGTACAAAAGTATCTATATCCAGAGTAAAACAAGCACTATATTGACATAACCTGAAAGGCCGCTCAGCAAGGAAGAAGCCACTGCTCCAAAACCGCCATAAAAAAGACAGACTACGCATTGCAACTGCACATGGGGACAAAGATTGTACTTTTTGGAGGAATGTCCTCTGGTCTGATGAAACAAAAATAGAACTGTTTGGCCATAATGACCATTGTTATGTTTGGAGGAAAAAGGGGATGGCTTGCAAGCCGAAGAACACCATCCCAACCGTGAAGCACGGGGGTGGCAGCATCATGCTGTGGGGGTGTTTTGCTGCAGGAGGGACTGGTGCACTTCACAAAATAGATGGCATCATGAGGAA